>NW_024380707.1:0-59795 GCF_016835505.1 Polypterus senegalus | reverse complement strand
AATTTTTAAAAAAAAGCTGAAACGTTCTTTTTTGGGGACAGAAAGAAACAGTTTTCTTTTTTTTTTATTGTTATCTGGGGGGATTCTTCAGTTTTTAAAAAGCTTGGAGTTGCTGGAACTTTTAATGAAGTCCTTTTCATTTTGGAAGTAAATATAATAAGAAAACCATCGGATACAACTGTTTAACTTTCTGTTAGGTAAGAAAAGCGGGCCTTTTTAAAAGTAGAAATAATAACACGTGGATCTGAACTTAGGGATATTTGTTTGTTTTTTTAAATTAAAGTTTATTAAAGAATAAGAAGGGAAAACTATTAAAAACAGATAAATAGAATGGGGGTTTTGAAAATGGGGGGTGAAAGGGGTGCTGTGTCAGTTGATGAAGGGGCTAAAATTTTTTTTGTTTAACTGTGGTGGGCAAGAGAAAGATAAAGAAGGGGTGGGCATCAATACCCGTGCTTATTAATGTCCCAGTAGGGGGTTAAAGGGGGGAGAATGGTGGTTTTTGTGTTATAATAATTTTTTTTTTTGATTTTCTTATTAATGTCGGAGTAGGAGGAGTGAAAAGGGGGGAGTAATGGTGGTCTTTGTTTATAATGTTTTTTTTTTTTGGTTTTTTTTTTAATGTGTGGGTAGGGGGGTTTAAAAGGGGGAAAAAGGGTTTGTTGGTTTTTTTGTTTATTCTGAAGTTTTCGCATTTGATTGTGTTTTTTATGTTGATGTTCTTTTTTTTAAAATAAAGATTTTTTTAAAACAAAAAAAACATATAGTGCCTTTCACATCTACTATCTATTATCCTTTATATTTTTAATTTCTTTTATTATCTTCTATCTATCATCTATCTATCTATCTATCTATCTATCTATCTATCTATCTATCGCTCATATAGTGCCTTTCATATTGTATTCGTAAAAAATTATATTTTTATTTTTCCAAATTTACTTACTGAGCATTTAATTGATTTTTAAAAATAACAAATTGAATGGAACAAAAGGCCCTGAGAATGTGATGTGTGTGAACTATCAGTTAAAAACCCTCCAAAGAAAAAGAGGCAAATTAGAAAACCCATTTCGCCGTCAAAAAGTCTCTTTAAACTTTCAAACTTGGACTCTTTAACCCCATTTTAAAACACACTCTGTATATTTTAAAGGGCGCCTAGATTGAGTTTAAATTCTGTATCTTTACTGACGAACTTTGCATCTTTTAGATCATTTTTTTAGAATAAAAAAACGATTCATTTATTAGACCTTTGGGGGGTGATGAATCAGATCAGAATGGAAGCCCTGGTAAAATGGCAAACCCCGGTCTTTTTCTAACCCCCTTAGTCCTGAAAAGGGGGGGGTGCAAGCCATTCCCCACCCGGAGAGCCAAGGGTGGAAAAAACCCAGACGGGCACCAGTCCATTGATGGTAAACAAAACCAACACACACCCCCGCACAAACCAAACCAAAGGCCGCCAGTTATCTCACCTGCATGTCTTTGGACTGTGGGGGGAAACCAACACAGGGTAAACCCCGGGGTTCCTTCTTGGGGATCAGTGCTAAAAACTGTGCCACCATGCCAAAAAGCAAACATGGATTGATTTTCTTGTACTCCTGTTAATTCAATTTAAAAGGTAGGTTTTTAAGTTTGGGGATGCTGGGAAGGAAAAGGAGTAGCAGGCAGGAAAAAAGGGGAAGGGCCGAGAAGGAGAAGGCCAAAGAAACTGAGATGGACCTCTGCAGAATGGACACCAATCTGAAAAAACCTGCAAAATTTTTAAAAAAATCATCTTGGTCGGTCAGGGGGCATGTTTGCCGGGGGGGCCACAAAACCAAACAGCCCCGGCCCCGGTTAGAAACCCCAGGCGAACGGGGTCCAGTTCCCCCCCGGAAATGTGACCCCTTCACCCAGCCAGGGGTTGGAACCTTGGCCTGGTCCACCCCGGGTCCCTCAACAATGAGGGTCCTGTGATCACCCTCGTTCGTGCCCATGGCTGTAGTGTGTAACGGGCCCCCCCTCACAATGCAGGTAATGTGCTCATTTGGGACTCCATAGGCAACAAAAAGTCAAACCAGCGGTGCCCAAAGATTCCCCAAAGAGACAACACGAAGGGGCCCAGTCTTCATCTCAGGTTGCGGGATAGCGCCATGCCTCACAACCATATAGCTTTTGGTTGGCCATCTTCCATTACCTTTATTTTAAAAAAAGTTTTCTGACACGACAAAGGGCCAAACACAGACCTACCGCAGACTGGTGGGGACACATCTACATCCCAATAAAGAGCAGTAAGAGGAGCACAGAAAGGGGGACTTCAGACAGGCCAGCAGGGACACACATGCAGGTCCTTCCAATCTGCACCATTCATTTGTTGAGGGCAGGTTTGGGATGAAGAGGGAGCATGCAAGGGGGAGTTCATCTTTGACAAGGGATTACAGGTCCTAGAAAAACTGCCATCCCTTGTTTTTAGAACTTTCTTCAAATGTCAAAAAACAACAACATTTATTTCTAGAGCACATTTCATACAAATAAACCAAAGTGATTTACATGATGAAGAAAGAAAAAGAAGATAGAATTAGAACACAAATTTACAAGAATAAAAGGAAGATCGATGGCACTGGAAAAAAAAATAGAATAACCGCCGGCATTCTACCAACATAAATGACCTCAATCAGTCCTCATGGTATTCAGGAGTTCACATGGAAGAACTTGATGTGCGGTCATGTGGCCTTCAATCCATCAATGGGGGGGACACCCGGTCTTTGATCAGGTGGTTGCCACACAGAAAACCGGGAAAAGAACAGAAGAGAGAAACGGTTAGTATGGATTGGGAACACCATGAATAAAATGATTAATAAATGCATAACGAGCATCAGGATTTAACTAAGATGAAGCTATAGAAACATGTTAAAGTAATGAGTTTTACAGGCTCCACCGTAGTACCTGGTGAATTTCTTAGTCATTTTTAGATTTTTAGTGCATAACAGCAGAAGGCCGCCCTCACCACTTCTTTTAAGTTTAGCTCTTAATTCTAAGCAGACCCTCATTTGGATCTAAGGTTATGATTGGAGTTCAGGTGTAGTTTTTTTTCAGAAACATAAAAATTATTTAAACCTATAAACCCTAGCTTATCTTTTAATCAATTCTGGAAGACGGGTAAAAATGAGGCCCAACACTGGTTGGATTCCCTTTGATTTTCTTTCCTAGTTAAGATTTGGCAGTCTGTTTTCCCTTCCCTACGGCGATTGGTCTTTTTTTGGGTGGCCCCAAAGGGCCCCCGGTTTAGGTTCCGACGAAAAAGCGGAACCTTTTTTCAGAAATCTGTTTATAAAGGTCAAACTTCCTTCTAATGAAAAAATTCCTTCTCCTGGAATCTGATTAAAGCGATTTAAAATTCAGGCTAGTCAATGGGATAAAATTCCTTTCCTCCGCGACTTTAACCAATGCATAAATTTATTTCTAAAACCCATTAATCCATTTTGCAAATAAACTTTTTGTTTCTCTTTTTAGGAAAAATTACCCCTCCCATTCAGAAAACAGTAAGACTTGTGGTTAGTTGTAAGGAGACAGGGGACAGAGTTTAGGGGAAAGGTGTCCAGATCTAATTTTATGAAATTTACCGCTATAACATAAGTTTATTAATTAGAAATCCCCGAAAACGGCCCTTACATCGGAGCTGCACCTGCACAATGAAACCCTTTTTTTTGTTGCGAACCCTTCTCGAAAAAAAGCTTTCCGGGAATCTGGTCTCCTTTAACCCCGACCACCCTGCGTTGTTTATAACGCAATACCCTGTGGTAGCTCCATATCCCTTTACGCCTAATGGAAGCATGTAAAAAAGAAGAGCGCCAAGGATAAGGCTATGGAACACCGAAAAGGATTCATGGCGAAGATAAAGGTTTAAATCACCCCATTTCCCTTTGATATGGATTCCAAGGTTAAGCTGGTTCCTACACCTAATTCTAACCCTCAAACGGGATCCGGGGGTTGGGGTCCCTTTGGGCCCTCCCTAAATATGACTTTCCCCCCCACCATTAAAAGGTCATAAATTTTCAGATGACCCGGGTGCTGACTCATCTGGGGAAAGGAGGGTGCGCTGGGAATCCCCGGGCGGGTGGGAGGTTCAAGGGGAAAGTAAGAATACCTTTACAAAAAAATTTAAAATTTTTTATGACTTTAGAAAAAAAAACTGACATTTCAGCATCATCTTGGCCGAAATGTGGGAAGGTCCTGGTGTTGTCTGGGCATGAGGCTGAAAATGATTTCCACCTGGAGCACAAAAAGAGTTGAAGAAGAAGGAAACTGTATTTTGGAATCCTACCCCCAAAAATATTGCTCTTGCCTTTTCCACCTTGTGGGCCTATTTGGCTGGTGTGGTACAAAAGGCACCTCTCGAGAAAGCCCAGGGCAACAGGCGCAAAAAAAAAAGGGGGAAAAAACCCCCCCCGGGAAAATTCCCCGGGACAAAAAAGAAAGGGGGTTTCCCAAATTTTATAAATTTTCTTTGCCCTTCCATTTTTGTGGGAAAAGAAAGAAAAGAAAACCGGAAAGCAAAAAACAGCTTTCCCAAAAAATTTTTAATAAAAAAACTCTCCTATTTTTCCCCTTTGTGCAAAAACCAAGTCCAATTTTTTTTTTTTTGGCAAAGACCACCGTTTTGAATTTTTTTTTTTTGGTTTTTTAAAAATTTCCCGGGGAAAAACCACCCATTTTGCCCTTTGAAAAAGTGACAATGACAAAAAAAAGTCATCTATCTATCTATTATCTATCTATCTATCTATCTATCTATCTATTATCATTTTATCTATATTGCCTTTCATTATCTATCTATCTATCTATCATCTATCATTATCTATCTATCTATCTATCCCCATTATCCAGCCTGCTATATTCTAGCTACATGGTCATGGGTCTGGGCAACCCCAAAACAAAAGGCAAAGGCGGGAAAAAAACCCCGGGGGCGGGGCACCCCAAAAAGGGAAATTTAGGATCCCCAATGCACCAAACCCTGCTGTTTTTGGACTGGGGAAAGGGAAACCCCCCAAAGAAGGGCGGGAAGAACATAAAACCCCAGGGGAGGACCTGGGAAGTAACCTGGCTTTTTAACTGCAGGCAGCAGTGCACCCATCCCCCCACCATCCCCTATCTCATTATCTATCTATCTATCTATCTATCTTCATCTTCATCTATCATCTAAATTATACCACTAACAAAAAATTTTTCTCCCTTTCCAGGTAGGATTAAAACCCTAATAATTTTTAAAATCCTGAATGCCAAAGGGTGCAATCTGGCAATGGTGTTATGGATTTTTAAAAAACTTGGTTTATCAGGGTTGCCAGTGGCTATGGCAAAAAAATAAATAAATAAAAACAAAACAAAAAAAAAATACCTTCCTTGGGAAAAATGTATGTTGAACGTTGATCCCCGGGGGTCCCCCCCCACCAGAGGGTCCCAGGGGCGATTGTTTTTGTTTTTGGGAAAATGGAAAAAATTTAAGACTAACGGTGATCATACCAGAACGATGGCAGCGAGTTGGTTAAATTGGTCGACCCCGGGTTTTTTAATTGAACTCGCCTAAAAATTCTTGCGTCACTTTCGAAAACCCGGTTTCCTTTTCTTAAAAATATTTGTGGGGGCAAAAAATTAAAAAAATTGGGTTTTTATTTTTTTTAAAACTTCTCTTTTTGTCCCGCGGAACTTGAAAGGGGTTTTATAAAAACTGGACTCTTTGTTCACAAAAAATGGACAAAAACCTATACTTTATTTCAACTGTATTAAAACTAAACCTCCTATTATACCTCATTATTTCGCCCCAAAAAGGCAACACCAAATCATTGTTTTCACTATTTTAAAAATATCAAAACCCCCGGTTCTTTACCTTCTACCTTTACCAATGAATTGTACAATTCCCCATGCCTTTTTTTAAAGAAAAGAAGATTACCAGTTTTCTGTTGGATTCTCAGTCTTCATTGGAAAAGGGAAAGGGTTGGGCTTGCCGCTTGGTTTTGGCGGGCCGGCCATTTTGTTCAACTTGAACAAGGCCTCACAGACCCCCCCCCACTATGCCCCAAAAATTTGGTTTTCCAACCCAGTAAAATTTTTGGGGGGTTTATCCCGGGCCCCCCCCCAAAGCCGTTATCGGACCCTTTGTCCCCAGGGGGGAATGTTAAACCCGGGGGCCCAAAAACGATTATGGGGGCGGAGTTTGCCACAGGGGTTTTTCCCCCCGGGGCCCCGTAAGGACCAACCCTGTCCGAGGTGTTCGGTTTTTTCCCCCGCCCCGAAAGGAAAGGGCCCCCCTTTGCAGGGGAAGTACGAAATTTGGTGGCCAGTCTCAATTGCCGGAGGCTATGAAAACCCGACTTGGTTTGGGGCGGACCCCAGGGACCTACTTTCCCGTCCCCTAGTGCCAGCATTCGCTTGATTTCCATTTCCCCTTTACTTTCTTTGCCCCCGGGGAGTCTGTGGGGCGCCACGGCGTCCCCCCGGTCAGCCCCAGGGGGGGTCCCAATCAGAGGGTCCACCGGTTGTTCACACCACCTCGGGCCGGCGGATAGCCCGAGCCCCTTCTCTGTCTGGGGGATAGCTGTTCCCAAATTAACACACCCCCGCGAGAGAGAGGGTGCCCGGAGGAGGGACCCCTCTCCTTCCAGTTTCACAGGTTTACATGATATATTCGCTCAGCTGGTGGGTTTGGGGCTGTTTCACCAAATAGTGACCAATCCCCCCTCTCCTTAATTTGTAGGGGCCTAGAAAGGGGAAGTTTAGAGTGGGGTAGGAACCCAAAACCATGGCCGATCCCGGTTGGAACTCCGGAAAGTGCAGGTCATACAGGCGGGCCTGTGCTGTTGTCCTGATATGACTTTTAGAAAGGGTCTTTTACATCAAATCTTCCAAAAGGGGAAAACTAAATAAGGGAGGGTTCCCCCCTTCCACCCCTTTTTTAAAATATCTAATAAGCCCGGGCTGTTTTCCCGTATAGTAATTCAAGGGGGCCCGTGGGCGAGGACTTCCGGTGGCAAAAGGACAAGGGGGGGGTTGGTAACCCCCCATCCTTTGACAATTAAAAATTTTTTGGGAGTTTGATTGAATCTCCCACAATCGGTTTGGGGGATGATACCCCGGGTTTTTTAAATTTTTTATTTTCAGTAACTTGGCAGTCTCCTTAAACGCCGGGGGGGCTTCCTTGGCCCGTCGGGACTTTTTGGGAATCCCCCCCGGAAAAAACTCCTACGTTCCCTGCAATATTTTTGGTACCGGGCCGAAAGGAGGGGCCGGGGGTGGGGGTTTTTATAACCCCACAGTATATTTTTTAACCCTGGGCTGGGGCTCCAGGGCCTACTATATCCACCCAATCCTGTAAAAGGCGCAATAAGGGGAAGGGGAATCAGGGGACCGCCCTTCCCAAAATTTCCCCGTTGACACCCCGGGCAGGAAATCAAAGCCGAACCCCCCTCTTTAATCCCGGCCGGGCAATGCGCCTAATTTTTTATCGGGGGAGATGGCCCCCAAGAAGGTAGAGGGGCTAACTGAAACCTGCCCCCGTGGTCCGGGGACTACAACAATTTCCCGGACCTTCCCCCATGTTCAGCAACCCGATACAAAATTCATTATCCTACAAATGATCCCGGGCATGGGAAAAGGGCTGTTCCCTTAAAAACCACTGCATTTTTTTATTGCTTCAGGGGTCGCATTCCACTGTTCTTTTTGAAAAAGCGGTGCTCTAAACTGAAAGTGCAACTCAGAGGCTGTCTGACCCGGGGGAAATCTCCCCGCCCGGGGCTGGGGGAGGAGCCGCGGGTCGGGGTATCTTGTCCCTCTTGGCCCCCCCCTCCCCGTCGGCTGATTACCGGTGGAAGCGCTTGAGATAGTCTTTATCATCTATCAGGGCCCCGGGAAAAGCTTTTAAACACCCCGGATGTAGACCAGTCCCCCGGGGTTTAAACGGGGGATCCGGGGTACCCCGTGGCCCCAAGGGGTTTCCCCCAGACTAAATGGGGCGGTGTAATTTTGGGGTACTCCGGGATACATTTTAGACTGTCTTTTTTTAAACCATTGTTCGGTGAACAAAAAGGCGCGCAACACGTTATGCGAATCAAACAGCGCTGTTACCCTATGTCCATTAATAATAAGCCCCCCTTGTTTTATCCCCAGGGTTTCTAGGCACACAAAAACCCCATTGCCCCCACGGTCCGCCTTGTTCCCACAGGGCCAAGCCGCAGCCCGGGGGCCCCGGGGAAAAGGCTCTGGGTTGGTGGAAGGGGCTCTTTTTTGGAATCTCCCCGGGGGTCCCCGGGGCTGGTCTGCCCCCAGGTTTTGCCGGCCCCTGGGGTTGCAGGGCCCTTTTAACGCGTCCCGGGGAAAGGGAAATTTTCCCCCCCGGCTGGGCAAATTCCGGGGTATTGCAGCAGCAAAAAAAAGGCCACTTGCTGCAATTTGCAAAAATCAAATCAAATGGGCGTAGCCCCCCCACCCCCCTGTTCCCCAGATCCATAGCCTGCTTAAGGCCTTTTTTGGGTTAAACTCCCGTCATTTTATTCTTTTCCGGCCCGGGGCGCCCCTTAACAGGGGCCTTGGTCCCCCGGGGGGGGGCCCCGGGTTTCCCACCCCAAATGCATCGAAACCCCCGTGTGTTTTTCCCCAAAACCGCCCCCCTGTGGGGCCCCCACCCTCCCCGGTGGGTTGGAGCCCCCGGGTTTTGCTGGGGGAGCAGAGCCTGCACGGGCCCCCCCACCCTCCGCGCCTCCCTGAAATTTCCCCCGGGGGACTCACCCACCTGGGTTCCGAAAGGGCCGTGTCCCCGGGTTTTTGGGGACACCATCTCCGGCCGCCACTGTAAAACGGGGAAACCCGGGTTTAAAAAGGTTTGGGGGACCACCCGTTTGCGGCCGCTGCAAAAAATTTTAGAATTCAAAAAAGTTGTTTTCAAAAAAAGTCCCAAAAAGAACGCCTGCCCAAAAAAGGGAGGAGCTTTAAAAACAGAGGGGAAATGATGGCCTCTGGGGGGAACTAATGACATCATTGGGGCCGGGAAAGGGGAAATGACCTCATTCTTGGGGCGGAACCGGGTGGTGTGTCCTTCCTGGAAATGGGGCTCCTGGTGGTTTCCCCGGGAAAACCTGCGAGAACCAAAAGGCGCAGCGGCCCCATGTATAAACGTATTTTCTAACCCTTCGCTGCTTCCCATGCCTTTTTGACACTATCTATTTCATTATATGCCTTTCTATCTATCTATCTATCTATCATCTATCATCATTATCTATCATCTATCTATCTATTTTCTATCTATCTTAGTGCCCTTAATATCATCTATTATCTATCTATCACTCATCTATCTATCTATCTATCTAATTTTCTATCTACTATCTATCTATCTATCTATCATATAGGCCTTTCACTCACACCTTCAATAATGTAGCTCATTTTTCCCCCTTGGTTTTTTCCCCGTGACCCGTTTATTCTGAACTGCATATGTTAAAAGTTGTGAAAAATCTTGCTTGTCACCGTGAAAGGCACTGTATAGAAATAAATCATGAAATTATTGGAGGCCCTCATGCCAATCAGATCATTGGCGCTGTTGACATAACGCATTAGGCCGACCGTTTCAAGTCGGGAGACAGGTTGTTAAAATCAATTCCATGTTAACGTTGTCGCAACTACAAGACGTTAATCCGTTCGACCCTCCAGGAAGGTCAAGATCAAGGCGGGGCCAGCCCATAGCATCTCGATAATTTCCCAGAAATAAAGTTTAATTGCTAACTGTGCTCCGCTTTACTGTCCATTTGCTTTGAAATCGTCTTCATTTTTAGGTTAGGAGTCTGTGATTATTTAAAGGGGGGGAAAATAAAATCATCATGTATTTCCACACGGAAATTTAGGACAAAAATGAATCTGTTTATTTAATATTCATTATGTCCCCACTGTTACAGTTTCTGCCAAAGGAACATAATGAGATTAGTATCTCATGGGAATATTATTGGTTGTTACCGGAGCTGAAGTGATGGTTTATTTCAACAGAGTAAATATCATTTGACCAGTCGTCTCGGAGATGGACTTTTTTTGCGGTACTAATAAGAGCAATTAATCTGTGGGCAAGCTGAGTAATTAGGTATGTTCTTAGATCACCTTAGCATGCTAACATCATGGTGGGCAGTCGTGCCAATGTCCAGTGTCCCTGGAGTTGTTGTGTCTCAAAGCACAGATTTAGTTGTTTTACGCTGAGTTTCTTACATTTGAACCTACCAAAAGCCTTTCAAACACAACGGGATCACATAGTACATCGGGTGACGCAGCACAAGAGGCATTCGGCAAACATTCATCTTATTCTTTATGGAAGCAAGGACCTTACTTGGCTGGGATGCCTTTTTGACCCATGGAAGGACCGGGAAAAGGATTAAGGACTAACAGAGGCAGCCCCTTGGCATGGAAACAATCCCTCCGGGGTCGTCTTTACCCATATAGGCTCCCCCGGCAAAGCAGTGCACTGGGGACCTTACCTACACTTTACTACACAGGAATAAAATTAAATGGTCGATAAAATTAAAACATATCCCCGTTCATGAGAGTTTGCTGTTCTCCTGTCATGTTGGGTTTCCCTCCACAGCCCAAAGACATGCGGTTAGGTGCATTGGCGATTCTAAATTGTCCTAGTGTGCTTGGTGTTTGGGTGATTGTGTGTTGCCCTGGGTTTGGGCCCTGCCTGGGTTTGTTTCTGCTTGCCCCCAAATGTTGGCTGAGATTTTTCAGAAGACCCCGTGACCCTTTTAATTGATATGGGGTTGATAATGATGGATATATTTATTGTATTGGTATTTCAACCAAACCATTTTTAAACATTTAAAACATGCTGTACAGTAAAGATTAAAAATACAAGTCACCAAATACTGATTAGCATGGTGCCCCTATGCCCATTGTTAAGATGGTCTGCCAGTGTCCCTTCGAAGATAGATAGATAGATGTGAAAAGAATTATAGGGGATAGATGGATAAATAGATAGATGAATGGAAATGAAACATATATGATAGATAGATATAATGAAAGGCACTATATGATAGATAGATAGAATAGATGTGAAAGGCATATATATAGATGATAATAGTTTGGAAAGGCACTATATAATAGATACTTATTAATCCCAAAGGGAAATTCACATACCCAAGCAGTCGATAAAGAACAATAAAATTAAAGAGGATAACAATGAAGGTATAACAGACAGTAATTTTATTATTTTAAAGTTTACTCCTGGTGGAACAAGAGTCGAGAGTTGGTCTCCTCAGTCTTTAGGTGGACAGGACGACAGAGTCTGTCGCCAGTTGCTCCTCTGTCTGGAGATGATCCTGTTCAGTGGTGCAGTGGATTCTCCATGATTGCGGAGATCGCTCAGCCCGCGCCTGCCACGGATGTCAAACTGTCCAGCTCTGTGCCTACAATAGAGCCTCCCTTTTTACCAGTTTGTCCAGGCGTGAGGTGTCCTCTTCTTATCTCCCCAGTTACCACCGGAAGAGGCGCCGCCAACCATTGATAGAACATCTGCAGCATCTTATTGCAGATGTTGAAAAACGGCCTGTTTGGGAAACACTTCGCCACACCAGGATGCTGCTAGAAGAAATCTTTGGGATGCCTGGAGTCCTAAAAAGGGGCATTCGTGGCTGAGTAGGAGGAGTAGGAGGGGGGACACAGCCTGTGTGGAGGCTGAAGGCGAAGGTAGGGACTGTTTGTCAAGACGTTTATTTGATATTGCTGGGAAGTGGCTTAAATGAAAGGTGTTTTGTGTTGAAGCCTGTTCCTGCCTGTCTGTTCGGGGTTAGGGGCTCAGATGTCTTTTGTGGTGCTAAGGCAACGCTTGCTGGAAGCAGACGGGGGTTTCGCCATGTGGGAGGTGGCTGAAGGCTTGTAGAAATGGATGCTTCCTTTGCAAAGCACAGGGCCCTCGAGTTTGGGAGTGGGTGGGCATATAAATTAAAAATTTTTTTTAATAACTTAACAAAAACAGCTGTTTCACAGTCTTGATGCAGTTGGGTTCAACGTTCAATGTCTTGTTACCATCAACTCAAACACAATTGAATGTGCGCCATCTTCTGTGAACGTATAGCACCGAATTTCCATGGTGTTTCCCTTTCCTGTGTGTGTTTCGTCCATCCTGTCCACCAAGTCGACTGTTTTCAAAGTAGCTGAACTGTTGCTGATAGGTCACTGTCTACGCGTCACTTTCAGTGACGTTGATGGCTGACCTGTTCCTGCCGACTACG
This sequence comes from Polypterus senegalus, assembly GCF_016835505.1. Taxonomy (NCBI): domain Eukaryota; kingdom Metazoa; phylum Chordata; class Cladistia; order Polypteriformes; family Polypteridae; genus Polypterus; species Polypterus senegalus. Next base: position 47,571 of record NW_024380707.1, on the reverse strand, counting down.
CCAATGACTGTTGCTGCATGTGGACGTTCATTTTTGAATTGAAACTCATCAGAAATGACCTTCAGAAGCACCGTGGCAAGACAAAACTTATTGGTTGCTGTATGAAAGGTGAACAATGACATGTCAAACATGGTTGAGACTTTGAACAGAAGGACGAGGCGAGTGATTTAAGGTATCATGATATTCTAAGTATATGAGGAACACTGCCACCTGCTGTGAGGGAGAACAAACTGCCCCAGCACCCATCTCTGCTTTGAGCCATTCTTTGGTCCCCGGGGCTGGGTAAGAAATCATCCTCCTTACCGGCCTTTTCCCTCCATGGCATTACACTCTATTAGTTTGAAGAACTTATTTTTGTCCTGTCTGATTTACAGAATGTCTGGGGGTTACAGGGAAACAGAACAGTCTGGGACAGATTAAAGTTAAAGGAGCAATGAAATAATTCATTTAGAAAACCCAAAGGCAATGTAGGCGCGAGCTTTTCACTGTCACGCTGGCGTCTTAATTCCTGGGTGAGCGCAGTCCGCCCGGTGTCTACTTTTCGCCTTTATCCAAGTCTTCAAGCTCAAAAGCCAAACATATTAATACAATCATGCTTGCTTGTTACTCAACAGATGGCATTCTGCTGACATCTGCCGCATGCTGGATACAAGGAATATTCTGATCTCAATTAAACAGCCGATTCGTTATCATCGTAAATAAATACGGTGGGTTTTTCTACAAACAATAAAGGCGCATGCCCGGCCGATTTGAAATGGAAAAGTGGGATTTTTACAAAGAAGAAATCTTTCCTACCCAAGGGGGACTGAGCTCACTACAAAGACTTCTGCAGGAGCTTCAAAGATCTTAAAGGAGCTTTTGAACCATGAATTTCCACGTGCAGAAGATTAAAAGTAACAGTCTCTATGATCTTAGGGGGCTGTCATCACTTTCAGATGGAGAGGCCAGTTCGGGAAGATTAGAGGAGGTACTGGGGTTGAGATGAAAAGGAAAAGGGTCTTGGGAGATCTTATGAAGTAAAAGACAGTGGTGGGATATCCCAAGGGATTTCTTGAACAAGTGAGAGGTGGGATCTCTGAGCCCAAGAAAATGGAGTTAGGACTCCAAAAGGCACTGTCTGATGTTCTTTGAATTTTCACACAACCACTGCCTGTGCATTTTTGGTTCTTTTCATTCATACTGGGCTTCAAGAATGTCACTCATTGGCTGCTCATGGCCAATGCAATTTTCTACGGAAAAGACCCTGAACTGAGTACCACAGGGGGAGCCTATGAGGTGGAAGCTCATCATGTCGGGGTACAAATCTGACTTTTGCAAGAGGTTATTCCCCAAAAGATGCTGGAGTTTAACCACAGAAGTGTCCAGCAGTGCAGAGGGATCAAAGATCAGGTCTATGAGGATCTTAGGGGGAAGTGGAAACCCCTCACTTCGCTAGATGTAAGGGGTGACTTGTAAATTCAAAAATAGATTGGAATTGGGGTTGGAGGTTACAAGCAGAAGGGTCTTTGGGAGATCTTATGGAATCAGTCAGGGGTGTCAATGATGCAATGATTTCAACAAGGAAGGAGGATACGTGAGCACAAGAAGATGTAGTTGGGTTTCCATATAGCAGCTGTGGAAACTCGGCGTGTAGATCAAAAAGATGGTTTTGACCTCCAAGGCAACTGTCTGCGTCTCTCTAAATATCTACACAACCTCCCTGTGCCATTTTGTTTGTGTCTTTTCATTCATACTGGGTCACATCACATTGGCGCCGGAGCCAATGCAATGTGCTGACTGTGACAACACCCTGAACTGAGTAGCAGCAGGAGAGTTCATGGTGGAGAGAAGTAAATCGTCTGGCCCAAGTCTGACTCTACAGGCTTATAAGATCTTAAGACGCTCACTTTCAACCCGAGTGTCCGGGCAGTGCAGAGATTAAAAGCAATCGGCTGACGATCTTGAGGCTGGACATCAACTTCTGCAAAGATGTGGGTGAGGTGTCGGTTCAAAGTTTAGAGGAGGTACTGGGGTGGAAAATTTGATGACAAGGAGAAGGGTCTTGGGAGATCTTATGAAGTCAGACAGTGGGTTGATAAAACTAATGATTTCTTGAACAAGGAGAGGGGATACTCTGAGCCCAAGAAAATGAGAGTTAGGACCCTTTAAGGCATGTCTGATGCCTCTCGGGAACATCTACACAACTACTGCCTGTGCATTTTGTTTGTGTCTTTCTATTCATACTGGGTTCAAGAATGTCATCACATGTGGCTGCTCAAGGTTGAATGCAATGTCTGACTGTGCAGACACCCTGGAACTGAGTAGCAGGGAGGCCTAGAGTGGGGGAAAACCCATCATGTCTGACAAACCCTGACTCTTCGAGCAACCCACAAGATGCTGGAGCTTTCAACCACAGGAAGTGTCCAGCAGTGAAATGATCGGAATCTTAATGAGGACCTTAGAAGGCTGAATTAAGAACCATCACTGCTAGAGGGGGAGACTTGTAATTCGGGAAGATTAGCGTGGAGGTACTGGGTTGGAGTGATGACAAAGAAGGGTTTTTGAGATCTTATGGAATCGCCCATGGTGTCAATGCATGTGAATGATTTCTTGGAACAAATGAGAGGAGATACTGAGCACAAGAGGTAGTTGAGCCTCCTGAAAAGGCAGCTGTGTGGGGAACTCTGAGCTGTGTGGATCACAATAAGATGGTTTGGGACCCCTATAGGCAACTATCTGATGTTCTCTTGAATATCTAAAAACTACTGCCTGTGCCATTTGTTTTGTGTCTTTCTATTCATACTGTTAACATTGTATACTTGTGGCTGCTCAGGCACCAATGCAATGCTGACTGGCAGACACCTGAACTGAGAGCAGCAGGAGGTCTATGAGGGGGAGAAGTCACTGTTGGCCAAGTCTGCCCTCTCAAAGACTTAAAAGATTTTAAAGACGGAAGCTAACCCACAGAGTGCGGGCAGAGATTAAAGCAATCAGGTCTGAGGAACTTAGGAGGCTGGACATCATCACATCTCAGAAAAGGTAGAGGGTTTAGTTCTAAGAATTAGAGTGGAGGTACTATGGGTTGAGATGAGGACAGAGAAGAGTCTAGGAAGATCTTAGAAATCAGTCAGTGGTGTCGATGCATGCTAATGATTTCTTGGGAACAAGTGAGAGGTGGGAACACTCTGACCCAAAGAAAATGGAGTTAGGACTCCATATAGGCAACTGTCTGACGTTCTTTTGAATATCTACACAACTACTGCCTGTTTTTTTGTTTTGTGTCTTTTTATTCATACTGGGCTACAAGATTGTCATCACATCGTGGCTGCTCAAGGTGCCAATGCAATGTGCTGACTGTGACAGACACCCTGAACTGAGTAGCAGCAGGAGAGCCTATGAGTGGAGAAGCTCATCATGTCTGGCACAAGTCTAACTCTACAAGAGCTTCAAAGATCTTAAAGATGCTGGCTTTCAACCACAGAGGTGTCCAGCGGGCAAAAGATCAAAGGAATCAGGTCTATGAAGATCATAGGAGGGTTCAGATCGGACCATCACTTCTGCTACATTGTGTAGAGTTGTCATTTCAAGATTAAGTGGGTACTCGGGGTTGGAGATGAGACAAGGAGAAGGGTCCTGGGAATTACATATATTAAAATTGCATTGCCCCCTGCTGGACACCACTTGTATTGTGCCCCAAATGATCAGTCCCTCTCACCATCACCCCTCTGCTTGTGTGTCTGAGTCGATTTTGCACCCATCTGCACATCACACCTTGACCCCCCACCTCTGTTAGCTGCAGTTGGACGGAGTTGGAGCATAAGGAGTTGTTTTACGGACTAGCGATGATATCTTCAGTAGATTCATGGACACCAATCAGAGAAACAAGTGAAAAGGAGTCCCCAGGCTGAACATGAACCTTCCTTGACCCAAAGGCAGTTAAATGGCCTAAACTTTAAAAACAAAAAGTTTCCTCTGACATGCCTAATAGCCGATATTCTGGGGTTAGATGCCAAGAATGCCAATTGACACCCATTGACAAAATCCCCTAAACTTCTAGTAACCCTCACAAGACCCTTTGATTGGTGTGACTGAAGATAGATCAGTAGCACAATCAGTCCCCCTAAAGCCCACGTTCTAGTGATGGTGGTAGCCCGGCAAACCCCTAGAACAGGGGTCCTCAACACGTCCTGGAGCCGCAGTGGCTGCAGGTTTTGCTCCAACCCAGTGCTACTTAAAAAAAGCAATCTAAAGTAACACTTCTGCTTCACTTTAGGATTTTGAGCCCTTATTGCTTATTTTTTCTTAAACAGCTATTTGAATTGCTCCTTTTTATCAATAACATGCAAATGACAAGAGAGAGCATTTTCCATTTAGCTTATTTACATTTACACCTGTGTGATATCTAAATTATTGATTTTAATTAAAGAAAAAAAATGAAGAGAAAAAGTAGGATTTCGTCCATTTTAGCCTTCAAATATTTGCATGATAGAAAGGGAAAGAAAATCTAGGATATGAGAATGACCTGACAGAGCAGAGTTAATTTAATTTCATAGCTTGTTAGTGTTTTATTGGCAAGAAATTGCTTCTTTAAGCAACCAGGTCAGAACAAAAACCCAGCCACTGCGGCTCCCCAGGACTGGGATTGAGGACCCCTGCCATAGAATGTTCTTTCTTTGTTCTTCTCCTTTCAGATTTTATCTCTTGAACCCCAAGAGGGCACTGAGCCCCAAACCTCGAACAATCTCCCATAACACAATTCGAGTTCATAGAAAGATTATTTATTCATCACGTTCCAATAATCATTGAGCAAAAGATCAATACCAGAGTACAAATACACCTTGACTTTTTCCCCTCCTTCCTTCCTCCAAGTGAGTGTTGCCTGCTGCCTCTCAATTCTGACCCCCAAGGTGGCCACAGGCTTGAATGAGACCCAGGAACGCTTGATCCAGTGCAGTTCTGGGTCATGAGCACCAGGGCAGTCCTCCTCAGACAGCACCCCAAGGGCCCCGACAGGCTCGTTTCAGACACCATTTCCCAGCATCCCCTTTTGCCTGTCTTAAGGTGGGCTCAGCTGCCCTGAGGAACACTGCCATCTCTGTGAGGAGAACAAACTCTCCTCACCCATCTCTGTTTTGAGATGCATCCATTACGTCCTCTGGGCAGGTAAGAAATCATCCTCCATACCTGCCAAGGCACTTACACTCTATTAGTTTAAAGAACTTATTTTGCCCGGTCTGATTTATAGGAATGTCTGGGGCCCTGGGCATGGAGGACAAGTGAAAAGGAGACTGGGGGGCTGAGCCCCTGAACCTTTACTTGACCTGTAGGCAGTTCATGGCCTCTACTTTGTCAAAGAAAGTGTCGCCTGACATGCCTAATACCGCTGCCAGGGTGTGCTTGCCAATTGGCTACGTTTGTGTTTTTCTTTAAGTTTGCATTAAGCTCTCTTTGCCTGTTATGGTTGTCACACATCAGGGCCACGAAATCACTTTTTTGTTATTGTGCTTTATGTAATGTCAAGGTACAGACAAAAAGCTCAAAATGTTCATATGCCTTTTGTGGCAAGTTGGGGCCGCCTACCGTGGAACAGACCAAGTCACGCCACCATGTGGGTGCAGCCTTGAGGTGGCTGAAAAGCTTTTGGCGTAGCAATGGATTGTGCAGACTGCACAAAGCACAAGGGCCTATGAGCTTTGGGGAGCCCATGGGGCTGTATAGATTAAAAAAAATTTAATAACTTATCTAAAACAAGTTTAACTGTTTTTCGATGCAGTGGCTTCAACGTTTAACTCTTGTTACCATCAACTCTACGATAAATTGTATGTTGTGGCCGATCTTCTCACTGAACGCTATAGCACAGAAATTCCACGCGGTTTTTACTTTCCCGGGGGTGTTTTCAGTCCATCCGTCCACCAAGTCGGACGTTTTGGGAAATAGCTGAACTATTGCTGATAGGGGCACTGTGCCGTATCTACTTTCAGTGACGTTTTCATGGCTGACCTGTTCCTGCTGACTCGCCAATGACTGTTGCTGCGGTGGGGGTCCGGCCTCGAGTTGAAACTCATCAAAATGACCTCAGAAGCACCACATGGCAAGACAGACTTAGTGGCTCTGTTATGGTGTGCCGGACAACTGACGTGTCAAACATCGTTGAGACTTTTGCGCAACAGAAGGCATGCAGGCAGTGATTTGGGGACGTGATATTCTAAGTCACGGTGTCGAACCCCGGGCTGGAGGGCTGCAGTGGCTGCAGGTTTTCATTCTAACAATTCACTAATTTTCCTGCTAATTAACTTCTATTCCCCTTTTTTTTAATAGCCCTGTTAGAAGAGTTTAGCTATTCAATTGATTCTTTTTCATTAAATGGCAGCCACACAGAAATGAGATGTGAAACGAGCCAACAGATGACCAGCTAATTTGGGGTTTCAAACTCCTACCAATTTCACTCCAACCAGTTCCTTAATGAAAGTCAATTTGGCTGTTAATTAAACCTTGATTTAATTCCATGTTGCTGTTTCTCTCCTTCTGCCATAGCAGACATTTCCCAAACTGTCGATTTTCTATTTCTGATTATTGATCTGAGAGATCAACCTTATCAAGACCATCACCTTTCTTTATGTTCAGATAATTGGTTAGTTTGGGCACCTGTTTGTTTGTTTTGTGTCACATTATTGTTTGGCTGCTAATTAAGGAAAAAAAAAGAACTAAGGGGTCTGACGAGTTAGTTAAAAAATAAGGCAAAAGTTAATTAACAGCAAAATAGGTCACTAATTAAAAAGGTGGTTAGAATGAAAACCTGCAGGACGAGTTCAACACCCCCGTTCTGAGTACAGTGGAACCTTGGATTGTGAGTAACTTGGTTTGGAGTGTTTTGCAAGATGAGCTAAAATTTGTAATAAATTTTCTTGCAATACAGTGTATGTCTACACTCACAACTCAGCCGGGTGGTTCTTCTCTCTCTCGCAGGGATTATGGGGAATTGTCGTCGGCATCCCCACCTCAATAGTTAACATCCAGTATGAGCGATTCTGTTTACTACAGCATCGTGCCCACGTGTGTGTGTGTGTGTGTGTTTTGCGGTGAGTCCCCGCCTTTTCACCCAAACACAAAGCTGAGTCTCAGTACTAGAGACACCAATTTATTCAGCTTGAAACAGGAACAGCGTGGTTATTTACTGTAGCGCATGCCCAGGTTAGTGGCCAAGTGTACGGTGCCCTCACTTTATAATGCTCCTGTGCCTTGATCACCCATCAATGGCAGGCACTTATAGCATGTCCACGATCTTTTGGATTCGCTTTTTTGGCAACTGCTACAGTGCTGGGGGCCTCGGTTGTTCAGGACCCCTCTTCTGCATGTCATCCTGTTGGGTGAAATCCCACAAGAGTTTAAAACTCCCCCCCTCCACCAGCCATGATTCTTTTCAAAGGTACAGTTGTGCTTGAAAGTTTGTGAAACCTTTAGAATTTTCTATTTTCTCATAAATATGACCCAAAAAAATCATAATTTTTTACTCAAGTCCTAAACGTAATAAAAGAAACCGTTAAACAAATGAGAGAAATATTATACTTGGTCATTTATTTATTGAAAACGATGGAATATTACATATTTGGTGGCAAAAGTATGTGAACTTTTGCTTTCGGGATCTGGGGGCCTCCCAATAACTACAACAACTTTCTGGTAACTTTTGCTCATTCCTGCACACCGGGTTGGAGGGGTTTGAGCCTATCCCCGAAAGCTTCAACCTGGGGTGTTTGAGTTCTCACATGAACTGCTCCTTCAGGTCCTTCCACAACATTTCGATTGGATGAAGGTCAGAACTTTGACTTGGCCATTCCAAAACATTCACTTTATTCTTTTTTAAACCCTTCTTTGGAGAACGACTTGTGTGCTTAGGTCGTTGTCTTGCTGCATGACCCACCTTCTCCCTTTAGATTCAGTTCATGGACAGATGTCCTGACATTTCCCCTTTTGAATTCTCTGATATAATTCAGAATTCATTGTTCCATCAATGAAGACAAGCGCCTGACCAGATGCAGCCAAACATGCCCAAACCATGAAGCCACCACCATGTTTCACAGATGGGATAAGGTTCTTATGCTGGAATGCAGTGTTTTCCTTTCTCCAAACATAACGCTTTTCATTTAAACCAAAAAAGTCTATTTTGGTCTCATCCTCCCCAAACATTCTCCATAGCCCTTTTGGTTTGTCCACGTGATCTTTAGCAAACTGCAGACAAGCAGCAATGTTTTTTGGGGAGCAGTGGCTTTCCTTGCAACCCGCCATACTCACCATTTTGTTCAGTGTTCTCCTGATGGTGGACTCGTGAACATGAACATCAACCAATGTGAGGGGGCCTTCAGATGCTCAGAAGTGACCCTGGTTCCTTTGTGACCCCCGCCACTATTACATGCTTTGTGTTGGACTGATCTTTGTTGATCGACCACTCCTGGGGGGGGTAACAATGGTCTTGAATTTCTCCATTTGTACACAATCTGTCTGACTGGACTGGTGGAGTCCAAACTTTAGAGATGGTTTTGTAACCTTTTCCAGCCTGATGGGGCATCATCAACTCTTTTCTAAGGTCCTCAGAAATCTCCTTTGTTCGTGCCCTGATACACTTCCACAACCATGTGTTGTGAGCAGACTTTGATAGATCCTGTTCTTTAAATAACACAGGGTGCCCACTCACACCTGATTGGCATCCATTGATTGAAACACCCGGGCTCAATTTCCTTCAAACTCATTGATCATCCCGTGAGGTTCACATACTTTGCCACTCACAAATATGTAATATTCGGGTCATTTTCCTCAAAATAAATGACCAAGTATAAAATTTTTGTCTCATTTGTTTAACTGGTTTTTTTATCTACTTTTTGGGCTTGAGTGAAAATCTTTATGTTTGAGGTCATTTTATGCGAAATCTGAAATTTAAAGGGTTCAAAACTTTCAAGCACCACTGTATAATAAAGCGATTAAAAACATTATAACAGACTCCATTAAGAAAGCTGGTTTGTTTGTCACCGGGATGATCTCTAGTGATGCGGGTTTCCACTGCCGGCCCTTTTGGTTTAGGCAAATAAATTATGTTACGCTAGAGGGGGGGGCCCCCGAGGGCCTTCAGCAAGCTAGCTACCCCCCTGAGGGCGATGGTATCCTCCTGGGAAACCCTTTCATTGCTAAACAGGGTGGCAAAATCAAAAGAAATTCCCATCGAAAACATCCGAGGTCTGGTCTCCTTCAAAACTTAAAACCTGTGCAGACACCTTGCTGTTTTATAGATACAACTAATTGAATTTAAACAAGGACAAGAGGTGAAGAAGCAGGGGAAGAAACCAAAAAGCTTGTGAATATTGAAAGGGACGCTTAGACATTAAATAACTAGAGAGGGCCAAAAGTGGAGCGCAAGAAATGTGTAAAAGAATTTAAACACCAGCCAGGGTCCACCAGCGTTTTCTTCCTGTTGTCACACATGTGTGTCTGCAGAAATGTGTCAAGAAACACAACGGGGCTGCTTTAGACCACCAGCAACACGTCCGTATAGGCCACTGGGACTGGCACTACCAAGGAATCCAAACCCGACAAAGTGTTTTCCATAGGCCATCTTAACACCTTTTTGCTTCCTTTTTTTCCCTTTGCAGTCTCCTTCTCAAGCTTATTAAAGCATTAATGAAAATATGAGACCCAGTTCTGCCATGCTGGCAAGCCTTCCATTAAACAAGCCAATTTTGACCATGCTGTTTTCTTTTTTGTTTTTATCCACAGGACAGTATTCCCAGTTGATTCTTCACATCATTTGTTGGGAAGTAAACCTTCTAGCCATTGAGGCTATAAAATTCTTTTTTCAGCTGCCTTTAATGCTCTGAGTCTCCTGCCTCCCCACATCCCACAGGTGTTTGTTGCATTCTGGGAAGACCTCTGAACTCATTGTCATTGACAAACAAGCTCAAGGTGACGCTTGCTTTGCGATATGGAGCATCATCAGGCTGGTAGTAGCCATTAGAAGATGGGTAAATTGTGGGGATGAGGGGGCAGCAGCAACATTCTGATAGGCCGTGGCATTCAAGCGATGATTGATTGGTTTTAAAGGGGGCCCCAAGTTGGAAACACCCTCCACACTATCACACCACCAGCAGCCTGTACTGTTGACACAAGGGACTTTGGATGCATGGATTCATGCTGTAACACCCACCATCTTTTGCCTCAGCTCAGGCTCTGCTTTTCAAAATCCTCATCAGACTTTTAATTTTTAATGTTTTATACTAATATTTAGTGCAACACAGATGCAGCGTCCTGGGTTTGAACACCTGTGTGGGCTCTTGCAGTCTTTTCTGTGTCTATGTAGGCCCAGGGCCGCCTTAACATACAGTTGTGCTTGAAGTTTGTGAACCCTTTAGAATTTTCTAGATTTCTGCATAAAAATGACCTAAAACATCATCAGATTTTCACTCAAGTCCTAAAAGTAGATAAAGAGAAACCAGTTAAACAAATGAGACAAAAATATTATCTTGGCCATTTATTTATTGAGGAAGATGATCGAATATTACATATTTGTGGGGTGGCAAAGTATGAACCTCACGGATGATCAGTGATTTGAAGGTGAAATTCGAGTCCGCTGTTTTCAATCAATGGGGTGACAATCAGGGGGGTAGGCACCCTGTGTTATTTAAAGAACAGGATCTATCCAAAGTCTGCTCTTCACAACACATGGTTGTGGGAAATGTATCTCCGAACAAAGGAGATTTCTGAGGACCCCTACAAAAAGAGTTCTTGATGCTCATCAGGCTGGAAAAAAGGGTTTCAAAACAATTCTAAGAGTTTGGACTCCACCGGGCCACAGTCAGACAGATTGTGTACAAATGGAGGAAATTCAAGACCATTGTTACCCCCCCAGGGTGGTGACCAACAAAAAATCACTCCAAGAGCAAGGCATGTAATAGTCGGCGAGGGTCCAAAAGGACCCGGGTCACTCTGAGCATCTGAAGGCCTCTCTCCACATTGGCTGATGTTCATGTTCACGAGTCCACCATCAGGAGGGAAAACTGAACAACAATGGTGAGTGGCAGGGTTGCAAGGAAAAAACACTGCCCCCAAAAAACATTGCTTCTCATCTGCAGTTTGCTGAAGATCACGTGACAAACCAGAAGGCTATTGGAAGAATGTTTTGTGGATGGACAGACCAAAATAGAACTTTTGGGGTTTTAAAAGAAAGGGGTTATGTTTGGAGAAAGGAAAACACTGCATTCCAAGCAAAAAACCTTATCCCATCTGTGAGATTGGTGGTGGGGTATCAGGTTTTTGGGGCCTGTTTTGCTGCATCTGGGCCAGGACGCTTGCTTTCATTGATGGAACAATGAATTCTGAATTATATCAGAGAATTTAAAGGGAAATGTCAGGACATCTGTCCATGAACTGAGTCTCAAGAGAAGGTGGGTCATGCAGCAAGACAACGACCCCAGCACACAAGTTGTTCTACCAAAGAATGGTTAAAAAAAATAAAGTTAATGTTTTGGGAAAAGCAAGTCAAAGTCCCGACCTTCATCCAATAAATGTTGTGGAAGGACCTGAAGGAGCAGTTCATGTGGGGAAACCCACCAACATCCCATAATTGAAACTGTTCTGTAGAGGAATGGGCTCAAATTCTCCAAGCGTGTGCAGAATGATCAGAAGTTACCAGAAACGTTGTTGTATTTTTGCTGCAAAGGGGGTCAAATGATACTGCGCAAAGGTTCAATCTTTGCCCCTCACAAATATGTAATATCCGATCATTTCCTTAATAAATAAAAAGACCAAGATATATATTGTCTCATTTGTTTAACTGGTTTCTCTTTATCTACTTTTAGGACTTTATGCAGAAATATAGAAATTCAAGGTTTCACAAACTTTCAAGCACAACTGTCCTTCAGTGACCATCTCATGTATTTGAGCTCTCTCTTCGGGGGTACCCATAAAGCCCGCTGCTCAGACTCTGCAAGTTGAGGTGCCTTTCTGCCTCCGTCCCTTTTATACTTCCCATCTTTTTAAGCGACTCTGTGTGCCTTGTTACACCTTCACTCCTTCTTATGATTCTTACACTTTTTCTTTCAATTATGTCTCCAAAGCCCAAACTGACCAATCAGATTGCTCCTGGGTGGACACCACACAGACGTTAGTGTTTTACCAGTTAGCCATGGTGTCTGTCCTGACTGATAACAGAATAATTAAAAATATTTGCCATCTCGCCCTCCATGTTACCTTCAGCATCTTTCTTCTGTGTCCGGTTTTGTGTGAACATTAAATAATTAGTCTGTCCCCGTAAAACCTGTGTTTCATGTTTCATCAATATTTTGGACGCCTTCCGCTCCTGTCCAGTTTTATACTTGTGGTCTTTCAAGTGAACCTCTCAGTGTGCCTCCCAACCTTCCGCCCCCCCACATCTGTCTCACACTCCACTTCATGCATCACCAAAGCCAAACTGACCAACTAGATTGTTCTGAGGACTAGACACACAGATCTTAGAGTTTAATTTTATAGGAGATTAGCCACAGTACCTTTCATGTGTGTATGAACGTCTTGACACTGCGCCTTCTTTTAAATGTGTTCCCAAAAAACCTGCTTCTCAGACTCCTATGTCAAAATAACCCGCTCACTTCCCGCCTGCTTCTATACTTCCCCTCTTTGAAGGTGACTCTCAGTGTGTCTCCTATGCTTTGCACCTTCAATCATGTCACCAAAGCCAAACTGACCAATCACAGCAAAACCAAACTGATAATCAGATTGCTCTGATGGACAGGAAGCACAAAGAGACCTTAGCGATTTAATATATGTTAACTACGCTATCTGTTGAAGACAGGTAATAGAAGGACTAAAAATATTTCTGTCTGTCCCTTCAGTTCCTTTCCCTGTATTGCATGTGTCTGATGCCTCCTCACCCCGCCTCCTCCATGCCCACTGCTCAGGCTGTCATTATTTTTGAGTCACCTTTTTCAGTATTTTACTTCCCATCTTTTTTAAAACATTCCCCCCTCAAAGTGCTCCCTAACCCCAGCACCTTGTGTGTCTCACACGTGCACTTCCTCTTTCAATCATGTCACCAAAGCCAAACTGACCAATCAGATTGCTCCAATAGATAAAACACAGGACCTTAGCGTTTTAATATATGCTGCTACAATATCTGTTGAAGACAGCTAATAAACATTAAAAAATGTTGCTTGTGTAGCTTCAGCTTTCCTCTGTATTCCATGTCTGAACCTCATCACGGTGCCATGTTTCTATAAAGCTCGCCTTGGCTCTGTCATTGTTTTCAGTCACCTTTCTCAGTTTTATACTTCCCATCTTTGAAGGGGCCTCAAATGTGCCTCCATGCGATTTCCACTTCATGCATCTCACACACACACACACACACACTTTCAATGGATCACCAAAACCTACTGACCAATCACACCACAGCTCAACTGACCAATCAGATTGTCTGAGGAGCGGAATACACAGAGACCTCCACCTCATGCATCTCACCTTAAACTTCCTCTTTTCAATCACATCACCAAAGTCTTGACCAATTACAGCAAAAATAACCTACACGCACACACAACCCCCAAAAACACACACAGACCTTAGTGTTTTAATTTGTTAACTACCGATCAATTGAAGACAGGTAACGGAATTTAAAAATATTTGCCCACGTGTAGTTTTGCTTCCTCTGTATCACGTGTGTCTAATTTCTCTTGACTGTTTCCATGTCTCCTAAAGCTTGCCTTTAGACTCTGTTCATTATTTTTGAGGCCCCATTCTCAATTTCATACTTCACATCTTTACGGTGATCTCCCGTGTGCCTCCTATGCCGTTTCTCCCCTCATTCATCTCACATTAAACTTCCTCTTTTAATTGCATCACCAAAGCCCAATTGACAATCACAGCTAAGTTAAACATGACCAATCAGATTGCTGTGAGGGTCCGGGCACACCCCTACACAGGAACCTTAGTGTTTTATTACATAGTAGAGTCCAGCACCATCAAGCCCAAGGCAGGGATAACTCGGGGTGATGCTAGTCCATCCAGACAGGACAGGTGAGAGCTTTAAACCCAACCGCTGTTTGTGAGATGGAGCTTAGCTAGATTTGACTCTTGTAGATATGGAAAGTAAGTACACTCCCACAAAGGGTACAGCTGAAAATGTAATCCTTGGGCCACTTTTTCTGTCACCAAGTGAGATTTCGCCGTCCACCCGGACACCTGCACTCCAGTGCCATTTTTTATTCACAATCAGGGTTTGGTTGGACAAAGCGGATCGATGACGGAGGGGATTCAAACCTTCACTTAGACTTCCAGGCCCAGCTTTCTGGCCACTAAGCACCCAGAAGTCGAAGCCTCGCCTGTGTGTTCACATGGGCCGCTTTTTGCAAAAGCAGCTGGCTTGTGCGGGAAGAAAAGGCCTAGTAAAGCAGCTCCTATTAGGAAAGACAAACGATTGGGGTCGAAGTCATTTGTTTAAAGCCCTGACACAGCATTGCTGTTTGATGTCAGTCATTAGCTGGCCTGTAGCGAGGATATACGCAGCTGCACGGGTCATCATTAACTGCAACCTAAAGCCTGCGTAGGCAGGAAATGGAAAAAATGGAAAAGTCACAAATGAGATGTTCAATCTTAATATGTCCTCCCAGGTCATATGAATGCATTAACACTTGAAAAATGGAGACATTTGTAAATGGAAGAAATGGATTTAAAAGTAAAGTCAATTCTGGGCTGCCAGCTGTTCATCTACTGACCTGATATTTACATACGAATATTTAATTGATAATTAATATCGGCAGCGGGGATCGGTGGTGTAGTTGTTAGCCTTTTGGTTGTACCCTCAAGCTCTGTGGTGTGGATGTGTGTCCTACATCTAGAAGAAGTGTGTTTGGTTTAGCGGTGACCTGTGTGTGTGTGTGTGACCTGAACAGGACAGGCGTCCTTCTAAGTTCAGCTCCTGCCTTGTACCTAATGCTCATGGGATAAAACCGTCCCGAACTGATTTAATGTATAGCGCCTTGACAGAGCATTCCCAACCCTACGATTTCCACACATTTTGTTTTCTTGCAGCCTTGGGCTAAAAATCATTTCAATGCATTTCTTCCACACATCAATCAACACTCAGTACCCCAGAATGATAAAACAAATGCAGGATCGTTAAGACTTTATGAACAACAACAACATTTATTTCTATTGCACATTTTCATACAAATGGTGGAGCTCAAAGTGCTTTACAGGATGAAGAAAGAGAAAAAAAGGCAAAATAAATAAGAAGATAGAATTAGGGAACACTAATTAACATAGAATAAAAGTAAGGTCCAATGGCCAGGGAGGACAGAACAAACCAAAAAAAAAACACCAGACGGCTGGAGAAAAAAACAGAATCTGCAGGGGTTCAGAGGCCACGAGACCACCCAGCCCCATCTAGGCATTGTACCTTACATAAATGATCTCAATTGGTCCTCATTGTATTCAGGGATCACATGGAAGAACTTGATGATGACAGTCATGTGGACTTCAATCCATCAATGGAAGAACATCACGGTGCTTTGATCAGATGGTGGTGGGGGGTGCAGATTAGCACTACAGAAAACCGGAAAAAGAACAGAAGAGAGAGTAGGGTGAGTAGCAGTTGAGGGGCCACCATGAATAGTAATGATAATTAATTGAATATACAGAGCATCAGGATTAAACTAAGATATCTATCTATCTATCTATCTATCTATCATCATCTATCTATCTATCTTATATAGTGCCTTTTAATATCTATCTATCTTTCTATTATATAGTGCCTTTCATATCTATTCTCATCTCATCATTCTATCTATCTATCTATCTATCTATTTATGATATAGTGCCTCTCATATCTATCTATCTACTATCTATCTATTATATAGTGCCTTTAATATCTATCTATCTATCTTTCTATTATATAGTGCCTTTCCTATCTATCTATCTATCTATCTATCTATCTATCTATCTATCTATCTATCTATCTATCATCTATCTATCTATCTATCTATTATATAGTGCCTTTCATATCTATCTATCTATCTATCTACAGTGGTGTGAAACTATTTGCCCCTTCCTGATTTCTTATTCTTTTGCATGTTTGTCACACAAAATGTTTCTGATCATCAAACACATTTAACCATTAGTCAAATATAACACAAGTAAACACAAAATGCAGTTTTAAATGATGCTTTTTATTATTTAGGAGAAAAAATCCAAACCTACATGGCCTTGTGTGAAAAGAATAATTGCCCCTTGTTAAAAAATAACCTAACTGTGGTGTATCACACCTGAGTTCAATTTCCGTACCCAGCCACCCAGGCCTGACTTGCACGCACACCTGTTTCAATCAAGAAATCACTTAAATAGGAGCTGCCTGACACGGAGAAGTAGACCAAAAAGCACCTCAAAAGCTAGACATCATGCCAAGATCCAAAGAAATTCAGGAACAAATGAGAACAGAAGTAATTGAGATCTATCAGTCTGGTAAAGGTTATAAAGCCATTTGTAAAAAGCTTTGGGACTCCTGGGAACCACGGTGAGAGCCATTATCCACAAATGGCAAAACATGGGACAGTGGTGACACTTCCCAGGAGTGGCGGCCGACTGAAATTACCCCAAGAGCACAGGAGACGACTCATTCGAGAGGTCAAAAGACCCCAGGACAGCGTCTAAAGAACTACAGGCCTCTGCTTGCCTCAATTTAAGGTCAGTGTTCACGACACCACCATAAGAAAGAGACTGGGAAAAAGCGGCCTGCATAGCAGATTTCAAGACATAAACCACTGTTAAGCAAAAGAAACATTAGGGCTCGTCTCAATTTTGCTAAGAAACATCTCAATAGATTGACATGACTTTTGGGAAAATACCTTGTGGACTGATGAGACAAAAGTTGAACTTTTGGAATGCAAATGTCCCTTTACATCTGGCGAAAAGGAACACGGCATTTCAGAAAAAGAACATCACTGCAACAGTAAAATATGGTGGTGGTGGTGTGATGGTCTGAGGTTGTTTTGCTGCTTCCGGACCTGGAAGGCTTGCTGTGATAGATGGACCCATGAGTTCTACTGTCTACCAAAAATTCTGAAGGAGAATGTCCGCCATCTGTTCGGTCCTCAAGCTGAAGCGATCTTGGGTGCTACAACAGGACAATGACTCAAAACACACCAGCAAATCCACCTCTGAATGGCTGAAGAAAAACAAAATGAAGACTTTGGAGTGGCCTAGTCAAAGTCCTGACCTGAATCCAATTGAGATGCTATGGCATGACCTTAAAAAGGCGGTTCATGCTAGAAAACCCTCAAATAAAGCTGAATTACAACAAGTCTGCTAAGATGAGTGGGCCAAAATTCCTCCAGAGCGCTGTAAAGGCCTCATTACAGAGTTATCGCAAGCGGCTTGATTGCAGTTATTGCTGCTAAGGTGGCCCAACCAGTTGGTAGGTTCAGGGGCAATTACTTTTTCACACAGGGGCCATGTAGGTTTGGATTTGTTCCCTCTCCCAAATAATAAAACCATCATTTAAAACTGCATTTTGTATTCACTTGTGTTATATTTGACTAATGGTTAAATGTGTTTGATGATCAGTAAACATTTTGTGTGACAAACATGCAAAAGAATAAGAAATCAGGAAGGGGGCAAATGGTTTTTCACACCACTGTATCTATCTATCTATCTATTATATAGTGCCTTTTAATAATCAACTCTATCTATCTTTCTATTATATAGTGCCTTTCATATCTATACATCTATCTATCTATCTATCCTATCTATCTATTATTAATTGCCTTTCATTATATAGTGCCTCTCATATCTATCTATCTAACTATCTATCTATCTATTATATAGTGCCTGCTGCATATCTATCTATCTATCTATCTATCTATCTATCTATCCTATTATACAGGTGCCTCTCATCTCATATCTATCTATCTATCTCATCTATCTATCCATCATCTATTATATAGTGCCTTTCTATCTATCTATCTATCTATCTATCTATCTATCTATAATGAAGAATTTAAAAGGAAAAAAAAAAAGGTCACCATAGGACCCTATGTAACAAAAACAGCCCATATGTTTGCTCCATTTGGGCCTGTGGATCGATCGAACGACACTTGTCACTTCATGCCTGGTCACTCCTTTTAATCCAAACAAAAACAATGTCATATATAGCGTCAAAAACGGGTTTAAATAAAAAGGAGGTCTTCATTTTTTGTTCTAACAGAAATCAGCGGGGTCGCTCTTCAGGGTTCTGTGTGGGTTCTGATCTGAGACGCCATGCACTCTTTTATAGTCCTTTGGCACAGGGCCGAGTCGATTGCCCCTCGCTGCTGTGGGTTGAAGAAGAGATAAGAATGTTGGTGACTGCACTTCACTGTGGTGGTATTGCTTACAAGGTGGTCTTCTGACATGCATGCATGATGCCAAACAGGAAGCAAGCCCAACCAAGTGCCACAATGGCAACGCTAATTTGATTTAGAGTCATCAGTCAAGCCCCGAGGGCAGGAGGAATCCAAAGACGTCTGGAGAAAATGGAATCTCACGGCAAGATTGCGCCCAGCTGGTGAAGAAAACAAACGTGGGGATGTAATGTCAGGTTTCACCAGGCGATGGCTCCACTGAGTAGAGAACTTCGCTTAATCCACGACTGCCGCATTAGTAATGCAGGACTCGGAAGGAGTTGAGGAGACCATTAAAAGCAATACTCACATTAATAATCATCGTCCACAGTCTACTGAGTTCTGCCCGCAGCTTTACTTCTGATTCCTCATGAAATGAGACTCAAGTGATGTCACGTCACGTCAAGCTCTTAGGGTCCTTCATGAGTCGGCTCTGCTCAATTTGCACAACTTCGTGCTCTCCTTCAGCCCTGAGAGGTCTGCTCAGCATGGCTTGAACCGCGGGTGATTGAGACCAACAAGATTACAGCCTGTAAATTTGGGACAATTATTACCCGGATGAGATTTTTCATCACATATTAAGCTCTACGTGGCCCCCAAGGTGATGATAAGCTATCAGACTGTGCTTTTTCTTGGGAGTTGACTCCGTAGCATGATACTATCAGTGATTAAATGAAAAGGGCAGCGCTCTTGTCACCCGGCTGCCTTTTCAAATTTCTGCGGCATCAGTATTCAGCAGCGCCAAGAAACAGATAACTGTCTGGCCCTGCTGCAGAATCAAAAAATAAACCGTTTTATCTCTTTTTAATGCAATAAATAATGCAATTGGGCAACACCATGTGTTTAAGTGAATTTATATGTCCATCAGCAGGGGAGCAGAGTGCAGTTTAAAGGAAAGAGCTTTTAAATAGGTGTGCCAAGGCCAATGAACATAATAGCCAGGAGGGGCTGAAATGGAAAACTAAGTTCATCTGCTTACCTGCGAAATTACGCTAAAACCAACGTCTTTAAAAAGGGTGGGCTAAGGCAGGAGATAACGTGAGACATGCCAGAAATTTAGGGCAATGTGAGAAGGAGGTGATGCACACCCTAAGCATCAGGATTTCCCATTTAGTACATAGAAAGGGATAATCAGTGTAACCACTGAGGAGGGCGCCACTGAGCCCCTATTGTGAAACTGGGAAGTCCCAAAGCACAGGTACAAAACTCGCGTTCAGAGGTTGCACACTAGTGGGGAAAACACCATCCATAAACCCTGACTAAAGAAACCCACAGGGCCGAGAGAAAATCTTAATAAAATAAAAAAGGTTTATTTACCAAATGGCTCTGTAATACACACAGCTCCGTAGAGCACAAAGAATTACCTGTAAAGGCAAGGTGATCAACAGTGAACACAGTCCCAGTACAGAATGCAAACATCGTGGTCATGAAATAGAGCACAGGTTCAAAAAAATAAAATCAATAAACAAAGTCTCTAATACAGAATCCAAAAAACAGAGCACAGGGTCGAAAATCCAGAAAACACACCGAACGCCATAGCACAGAAACACAAGTAACACTCCACAGTGGCAGCCAGGGAATTATGGGAGGGCCTCCTTTAAATAGGCAGTGATCGACAGGCGGCCCCACCCCACTTGCGGAGCCACCCACAATAACACAAGGGTCATAACCTAGGCCACGCCCCTTTCCTAACACACACATAGAAAAATGTACATTATAAATGTAAGAAACATTCATACAAATAAATGATACACAATTAAACACATTCTTCTTCTTCTCCTTCTTCCTATTATGGTGTTCTACATTACGTCATTTGCCTCTATGATTCATTTTACATTGCTGCAGTTCTTTTTGTACTTTTTTCCTATTATGTAATCTTCATTATGTAATTGGCTTCTGCAATTCACTTCACGCTCAGCAGATATTAAGCTGTGGTTCTTTTTCTTCTTCTTCCTATTATGGTGTTGTTCATTATGTAATTAGCTGCTTCAATTGGTTTCACGCTTAGCAAATATTGTTGCTCTTCTTCTGCTTCTTCCTATTATGCTAATCTTCATTATGTAGGCCTATTATGGCTTCTGCAATTTGTTTCCGCGTTCAGCAGATGCTGCTGGTCTCCTTCCTATTATGTTGTTCTTTATTACATAATCGGCCTCTACAATTAATTTCACTTTCAGCAGATGTCACTGTGGTTCTTTTTCTACTTTTTCCTATTATGGTAATCTTCATTATGTAATTGGCTTCTACATTTCGTTTCACATTCAGCAGATGTTGCTGCTCTCCTTTCTATCATGATGTTCTTCATTACAAAATTGTTGTTTCGCGATTCACTTCATGCTCAGCAGATGTTGTTGTGGTTCTTTTTCTTCTTCCTATTATGGTGTTGTTCATTATGTAATTGGCTTCTGCAATCTGTTTCACGCTCAGCAAATGTCATTGCTCTTCTTCTGCTTCTTCGTCCTATCATGGTGTTCTTCATCACATAATTGGCTTTTCGATTCACTTCACACTCAGCAGATGTCGCTGTGGTTCTTTTTCTTCTTCTTCCTATTATGGTATTGTTCATTATGTAATTGGCTTCTGCAATCTGTTTCATGCTCAGCAAATGTCGTTGCTCTTCTGCTTCTTCTTCTTATCATGGTGTTGTTTATTACTTAATTGACTTCTGCTGATTCATTTCATGCTCAGCAGATGTAAGCTGCTTTTCTTGCTTCTTCCTGTTATATTGTTGTTCATCACGCAATTGACTTCTATTATTCATTTGATGCTCAGATGATGTCTCTGCTGCTCTTTTCTTTCTGCTGTGCCGCTGTTGGCGTAATAAACACATAATCCATTTCAATTTGCAGAGGTTGCTCCAACCTAAAATTCTTTAAATTTACAGCATGTATCAGGTAATACGTTTTCAATGAAGACCAAGATCAAGGTCATTGTCCCAGTAGTTCATGTGACAGGTAGATAGACAGTAGCATTTTATCCACCCATCCATTATCCAACCCACTATATATCCTAACTACAGGGTCACGCGGGGTCTGCTGGAGCCAATCCCAGCCAACACAGGCGCATAGGCAGAAAACAAACCCGGCAGGGCGCCAGCCCACTGCAGAAACATTTTACTATACATAGATTTATTAATTATTATTATTTCTGATGCCACAGGGCATTTTTCTTGAGAGGCACCATCCTTTTGTGCATTTTCTTCATGGATGCCACCATATTGCTATGACATCTCTCAGGGGCAGCGTTGCACAACATCCTCACATCACCACCATGAAAGATGGAAGTGCACACGCGGCCTGACGACTAAACTGTGTTTACGCATATGGCAGAGACTTGTAAACGTCTTCCAAAAAAAGTCATGTCCTTGTCTAACCTGCTTTATACAGACCAGGATTGCAGGGAGATGACTGGAGCCTGCCTCTCAGTAAGGAGACCTGGGTTCACTTCCCGGGTTCTCCCTGCGTGAAGTTTGCATGTTCTCCTTTTGTCTGCGTGGCTTTCCTTCCACAGTCCAAAGACATGCAGTTTAGGTGCTTTGGCGATCCTAAATTGTCCCTAGTGTGTCCTTGTGTGTGTGTGTGCCCTGCCCGGGGTTTGTTTCCTGCCTTGCGCCCAATGTTGGCTGAGCTTGGCTCCAGCAGACCCCCCGTGACCATGTAGTTAGGATATAGCGGGTTGGATAATGGATGGATGGATGACTGGAGCCTATCCCAGCGAGCACAGGGCATAAGGCAGGAACAAACCCTGAAGGGGCGCCAGTCCAAAACAAAAAAAAACAAGAAGAAGAAAGTATTGTAAGGAGAAGGTTTGGTTTCTCTTTGGGATTTCTACAGAGTTTGCTGCAGGACACCACACTGAGTAGCAGTGTTTGGTCACGCGGTCATATCATGTCATTATCTAACTTGCTTAATCCAGACCAAGGGGACACATCATGGGGGCTGGAGACTATCCTAGCTAGCATAGGGTGTAAGGCAGAAACAAACCCTACTTAGATTGCCTGTCTGTCACACTGTGAACACCGACCCACACACCAAACACACACGAGGGAAAAGTTAGCATCTGGGCCGATTCACCTAACCTGCAAGTCTTTGGTCAGTGAGAGGAAACTGGAGCACCTGATGGTGTGTGTTCGTGGTGTTTGTTGGCATGTACCCACATACTTTAGACATGGGGAGAACATGCAAACTCAATGCATGGACACGAGTCCCTGGTGGCGGCGCTTATACGGTAATGGGATAAATAGAAGTCATTGTGGAGCCACTCAGAGTTGTTTAAAAATGTCTATTCTATATGCAGTCATTGTATTGATAATTATATATTACCAGTAACGGCGCACCACACGATAACGTGCAGTGAATCCACTTGACTTGAGAATTCCTAGTTTTCCTCCTCTTTCTCTGTACGTTTAGCATTCGTTTGCTCAGAGGTTGATGCGCTTGCTGCTTCCTGAGCAGCTCCTCTTTTCTCCACCCTAGCGGCCTGCTGCTTCTCTTCTTCTGTCGGCTTCTTTTTAGTGTTAAAATTGATTAACTCTGTTTTTGTGTTGCAGTTACTTAGAGCGTTTTCCTTAATTTTCACATAAGCCTTCAGTCTGCCTCAAGAATGATTTAAGATATGAAGAGGTAGAGGAAGTGAGTGGTCCACTCCAAGGAGTACTTGGAGGCCCCCATTAAAGAAAGGTCTCAGAACGCAAAGGAACTATATAAGAAATGGCAGAGCAGGCTTCTTTACCTTGGAAGACTGTGTTCCTTTAATAACGCGTAGTGACCTCCTTCACATCTTCTGTATCTCAGTGATTGGCCAGTGCAGTGATGTGCTGGGTTGGTAACATCACTTTAAAAGAGTCCCACCGAGTCAACATGCTAAAATGGGCAAGCTCAGCTATTCATATGCATTCTGGACCCCCTGGAGGTACAAGTAAAGGAGAGAATTAAAACAAAACCGAGTGCCATTATGAACAATGCTACACATCCTCTCTCTAACAACATGGACTTTCATGCAATGAACCATTCAGCAGAACTCTGTCAGGAGACACTATGGGGGCTCCTTTATACTCCACCAGTAAGGTGCAGTGAATCCGCTTGACTTGAGCTTTCCTAGTGTTCATCCTCTTCCTCTGTATGTTTATCATTCGTTTGCTCAGAGGTTGATGCGCTTGCTACTTCCTGAGCAGCTCTCGTTTTTCTCCACCCTAGCGGCCCATTTCTTCTCTTCTTCTGTCGGCATCTTTTCATGCTAAAACTGATTAAGTCAGTGTTTGTGTTGCAATTACTTAGCACATTTTCTTTAATTTTTCACTTAAACTGGCACTTATGTCTTTAATCTGCCTCAAGATATGAAGAGGTAGAGAAAGTGACGGCGAATGTGGTAAGGATGAGAGTGGCGCCCTCCTGCCCACTGCCGAAAATTGATTCTACAGTCAGTCTGTCCATAGCTAAATCCTAACTATAGAATCACGGGGTCTGCTGGAGCCAATCCCAGCCAACACAGGGCGCAAGGCAGGAAACAAACTAGCAGGGCAGAGTACCAGCCCACCACAGGGCACAGGCACACACACCCACATAACAAGCACACATTAGGATCACCAATGCACCTAACCTGCATGCCTTTGGACTGTGGGAGGAAACCGGAGCACCCGGAGGAAACCCACGCAGACACGGGGAGAACACGCAAACTCCACGCAGGAGGGACCCAGGATGTGAACCCAGGTCTCCTAACTACTTGAGGCAGCAGCCTACCCACTGCGCCACTGTGCTGGTTGATTCTACAATAAAATGAAATAAAAATTAAAAGAGGAATAACCTTGCAAGTCAATCCTCACCCTGAAAGCGGATAGTAAATGTCCCATAGTATACGTGTACCAAACTTCAGGTTAATTGGCCAAATGGTTTGTGAGCTACAGGTGATTTAAAATCCTGGACAGACAAACAGACAGCCATGGCAGTGTATTATACTAACAAAATACCAAGGCGCTTACTGGCGAAGTACTACCTTAAAATTTTTATTAAGAAGAAAATTTTACCTTTTAAACTGAGGGAAAATATCCCAACAATTATTTGTTAAGGATCTCTTTGTATACCACATTGTGAGTTCGGCCCTCCGTTGTAATATGACCAAGCTGTGCTGAGCTTACTCTTGAGCAGGCAGCATACAGTTGGCCATGTGAACAGTAATCTTGTTTCAAATCTCACAGCTTGGATTGCTGCTGTCATAATCGGTTTGAGTTTCATGGTTTGTTTCAATTACGACAGTATTTGTAGGACTTGTTGTGTTGAAGTGACATTCGGCATCTGTCAAGCGTTGTAAGTATACAACCGGTTTCATCGATAACTTCACATCCAGCTTTTAAGAGTTTAAACATTCATGAACATCAAAGTGTCCACTACTGAAATCGTCACCTGTGAATCTCAGATGTTTAAGAGGCATTGGCGGTTGTCGAAAGGTGTAAAATATTTGGCCATTTTGGTAGACTTGAAAGTGACAACCGAACAATTCAGCGGCAGCCATCAACTCACATGCAGAACCATAGGTGAAGGGCTTAAGCATTTCACTCTTCTAGTGCTCCTGTGTAGTATAATTATCTCCTGTACCGTCATCAGTCCACACCTTGAACCTGTCCCAGTCATTCAATACATAAGACACAATGTTCCTCCGGATATCAAGAGTGAGCCTGATATGGCCGTGCAATATGTAACAAAGAGAATGGAAAAGGCAGGTGCCATCTCCGGGCATGGAAACCACTCGGTAAGTGACAGTTCTTTGATCGATGGTGATCACCTCGATAGACATGTTAATGGGGGAAAGGAAATGGGTACCTGAACAATGTAAAGCAAGTCTAAAATACCTACACAATAACTATCATCGTAATAAATGAACAATAAAACAGGCGGAGAAGCCGTGGATTAAATAAAAAGGCTGTAGTTATCAGCAGGGAGACATGAATCCCGTGGCGAAGCAAGGAAGGGAATGTAGAGACTGGAGCGACGGACGGCCTTATATAGGCAGTAAGCCAACAACTTGGGAGGCGTGGGATGGGGACCTTGCGCCTCACACGGTGACCGAGCTGCAGGCTATGGACGTATATATGTACGTAAGTAGGATTCAGTTAGCGTTGGGAACCCGCGTACCAAATTTCTTGAAGATGGGCCCATAAGTAACAAAGACTGTTGGAAAGTTCAATATGGCGGCCGACAGTGGCGTCATACCACCAAAATAAGTACGTACATCGGTTTTGGTTAGGGCAGGGAAGCCGCCTACCAAATTTCGTGAAGATTAGGCCATAAATAAGAAAGTTCAACATGGTGGGCGTTGTATGCGCCGTTATGACCGTTGCGTGTAGAATTTCGAAATGAAACCTGCTTAACTTTTGTAAGTAAGCTGTAAGGAATGAGCCTGTCAAATGTCAGCTTTCTACCTACACGGGAAGTTGGAGAATTAGTGACGAGTCAGTCAGTCAGTCAGTGAGTGAGTGAGTCAGTGAGTGAGTGAGTGAGTCAGTGAGGGCTTTGCCTTTTATTAGTATAAATATACTAGCTGTGTAAGCCAGTGCTGTAAAAAGCCCTCGAAACTCTTGAAATCATCAGAAAATAAACTGAAATGTAAAGATGTCAGGTAATTGAAAGGAGCTACTCTGGGCGTCTTTCTCCTAGGAGGATTTGTTTTGCTGACGTTCTCATGTCGCTTGGTGTCATCAGAGGCTACGCGAGTTGTCTGATTCCTCAGAGGCGGAGCCATCACCCCGACTCCACCTCTCATTTCCAGGCCGGACAGACAGACACACACACTTCCACATGTAGACGTTTATATATAAGATTATTTGTCTCTGGTGACTTCAGTAGACGGATTGGGAGAGCATGGGGGGGTCATGAGGTCGTTGATAAAGGGGATTGTGGCACTCCTGATATCTCTGGAAAAGGACGAAGGTCCAAGTCTTTAGAGTCCTGGTGCTTGCTGTCTTGCTATATGGTTACGAGACATGGACGCTATCCAGTGACCTGAGATGAAGACTGGACTGGACTCCTTTGGTACTGTGTCTCTTCTTGGGTAGGGCTGGTTTGACTGTGCTGCTCATGGAGGCCCGAATGAGGCACATTACCTGCATTGTGAGGGAGTTCACGGCACTATGGCCATGTGCGCGATTACCGAGGTTGATCCTCAGTGTTGAGGACCTGAGTGGCTGCACCAGACCAAGAGGACTTCCAAGCAACACCTGGCTGCGGCAGATAGAGGGTCATTTCCAGAGGGTAGGACTGCCTGGGGGGTTACCCACCGGGATCCTGAGCTATTTTGTCATGTGGTGGGTGTGGCAACACACTGTACCAGCACAGGCCCCCTGACCTGACCTGACCTGCTATATTATTATATATCAACTCTATTAGATATGATTCTACCAATGAAAATAACATTGCATTCCTAATCCCATTTAACACAATCCAGGGTCACGGGATACAAAGCTTTCTCAGCAGTACTGGGCACGAGGCTGGAGGCGGCGCTGGATGGAATGGCTGTCCATCACAAGGCACACACACACACACACACACGGTTGCACTTACACACGGCCAATTAACCTAACACGCATTATTAATAGCATTATGGGCGCTGTGATTTGACCGAGCTGCGCGTCAGTCGTGCACTTTGAATTTTCCAGCTAGCCCATTTCCTATTCTGCGAATACTGAACCTTTACTGATTGCATTTATACATAGCCTTGAGCGTAAAAGGTAAAGTTTAAAATATATATATATATATAATAATAGTAATAATAATGCCACAAATGATGGAAACATTAATCATCACCCAGTGACAGTAGAAGAAATCAGTGATCCGAGAACAAAACTGGAGGCTGACCTCGTAGGGCATAACATAATCAGTTCTCTAGGCTGGCGGTGCGGCGGGTGGGCTGCCGAGTGGTTTGTCATGTAGAATAAGGGTGTCCGGGATTTGTGGAGTACCCCGGGGAAACAGTAAATAAAACCCCAAAAAAAACGCATGAACTAGTGAAGACAGCCTGCACTGCCATCCATCTTGCCGAGCTCCTTAACAGAACAGAGCTCTCCATGCCCGCCTGCTTTACACACCATCTCAGACCTCGACTTGAAACGGGTCTTCTGGACTCAGGTGCTGTAATTAGTAGTGCTGACCTCAACCACTGCTCCCCCCCAAACCCACCGCCTGGTCTCCTGTTCAGCGACATTTTTACATTTTGAGCCTTTTCTGTTTTATTTTATATACAAAGCACGTCGATGGCGGGTCAGCTGCCTGTAAACTGTGAATGCCAAGCCGGTAAAGAAACTTTACACCCAATAAATCACAAGTCGTAACGGCTGAACGGTAACAGATCATAAAGTCGGATTATCTGTGGCGGATGTGCTTTTTTTTTTATGATTCTTTTGTTTCTTTCTTAGTAAAACCTTCAGTTCAGGGGGTCCCCAATTCGGGTCCTGGAGGGCCACAGTGGCTGTTGGTTTTCATTCTAACCCTTTTCTTAATTAGTGAATTGTTGTTGTGTCTCATTAACTTCTTTTGAATTCATTTGAACTGACTTGCTCTTGAAGACCCCTGAAATGTTTCTTTTTCCTTAATTAGCCGCCAAAGTATAATGAGATACAAAATGAGCTGAAACAGGACCAGCAAACAATATCTGATGTCACACACTTGTGTTTGGGAGACTCAAATAAATGCCGAACCAGGGGTTGGTGCTGCCTTCTAACTCCTTCTCCTCTCGCCCTGCAAAACAACCAACGAATCCACAACTTAACCAGCACTTCCAGTCCTTAACTCTTTGAGGGCTGATATTTTTTCCAAAAATCAACATAAAACGTCTGCTGCTACATGCTGTGGCTGGTGTTGGTGCCTGTTCAGTGTCCCTGGCAGCAGTGGAAGGCGGTGGGCAGCCCGATGGGCAGCAGGAATAAGAGGTGGGCTGGCTTCCTGGCTCTCTTCACGCATCATGTGGGCAGCGGTGGCTGTCACACTGTGATGCAGTCTGATCTGTACCTCTTGTCATTGTAAGTTGGCAGCCCTCCCAGGCATGTGTGACATCCGCTACATGAACGTGTCCAGCAGCACAGTCAGCCAGGGGACGATCAGCTGATGCTGGTCCCTCATTTTCGTTTTTCGATTTCCGTCTCCAGATCACTTTCATCCAAATCGGAGTCTGAAGATCACAGTTCGATTCAGCGATACCATGCAGAACGTCGTCCACAGAGTATTTTGCTTTGCACATTCACTTTGGTCGCTCGTCAGAGGCCATTTTAGAGGTTGTTTGCTATTTGCTGTTCAGGCACGTGCAGGGAGCTGAGGTCAAATCAACGAGGCTAACTTCCCTTCTATTAACGAGAGTGGAACTAAAATGATTTGTTGCAGATTGCAGCTAATTACAGTCTACCCCTGAGTTGCGACAAAAGTCGACATCCACCCGGAAATGGTTAAACAACAACATCACCTCCAGTTCCAGTCCTCAAGACCCCGCCTCCTCCTGATGTCACTCCCACTTCCAGAATGCCATTCACCCATGACATCACTTCCTTCCGTTGACTATACAACCTCCATTTTTATCATGTTCAGTTCCGGTCTGTAAAGATGTTATTTCCTTTATTCAGCGGCTCCACAGTATACAGGGTGGATCCCCAAACCTTTGGTGTTTTTCTGCTTATTTTACACTGAAAATAAAGAAAGATGAAGGCCTCAGGAATGCTGATCTGCTCTGGTTCCCAAAATATTTGACCAGCGCTCATAGAAAAGAGAAAATCAAGAATTTCAGAAATGATTTACTATTGTACAATGAGAAGAGAAACGAGCCACAGAATTAAAGAACGGGTTTAATGAACGACAAGACTCTGAGCCTCATTAAGCAACTGGTTGGAGTTTGAGACCCTGACTTAGTTGGTCTTCTGTTGGCTCACTTACTTCCCATTTCATTTCTGTTTGAGTGCCATTCAATGAAGCAATTCAGGGGAACAAATCTTAAAAAACAAGTCAGTTCAAAGGAATGTAAAAGGAGTTAATTAGCAGCAAAAACAGGTCACCAGTTAAGAAAAGGGTTAGAAAGAAAACCTGCAGCCACTGGGGCCCTCCAAGACCGGATTTGGGGGACCCCTGCTTTAGTCGGAAGAGAATTGCAACAAAAAGCCACAAATAATCCCAACCTCCAAGTAAAATACAGCTGTTTGACTTAGACCGACATTTTCAATATCTTTCTGGAACTGGCATTGCTTCCGACGTTTCCGACAACAATACCCGCCTTTTGGTGGGAGGCTTTTACATTGTCAGGAGGTTCCAAATGAATTCCGTTCCAATTTTTTTTCTCTTGGACAGAGTGGTCCTTCATTCCTGCCCACCCCCACTTTCTCAATGCAAAAACAATTCCTACAGAAATAACCGAGGTTTATGGCAGCGGCCGCGGTGTCGCCGTATCTCGTCCCCCTTTAACCCCTCACAAGGTTTTAAATACTGAAGTTGGGTTTGAAAAAGCGCAAAATAATAAATTGACCATCAATCAATACAATTCCCTCAACTGTCTCCTTAATGGAGTAGCGACCTTCCTCCTCACCCGCCCAATAGATCAGTCAGAAGTGTCCATATTTTACAGACTTTCGGCACATTAATCTCAAGAGTTATGGCCCCCCACCCACACCCCCTACCGCCCTGCTTTCACAATCGCAGCAATTACGCTGATTTAATTGAAGTGCTCCAGTTATTATTTCTCCGTTCTGCTGATCCCAGCTTCCGTCCAGTCTTGCATAGTGAATTATGAACTCCGGCAAGCAATGGTTTTATTACGTGCTGTAAATACTGAGGAATAACGAGACCCCGAGCTTTCAGTTCTCCTGGTGTATAAATCTCTCTTGGGGGAAAAAAAAGTCAAGGGAAAGGGCCAAGGGGGAAGCGTAGTCCTCAAGATCGTCTGGAATGACACGGAATGAAGGAATTATGATAAAAAAACATTGGAATGGCTTTACAGACACCACTGTTGGTACGCCTCCACGACAAAAGAAGACCCCACAACTGTCTCTGAAATAGCTTGAAACTGACAAAAGTAATTGGCCCCATCATTGTTTATTCCATTTTGAACAAAAATCTGACGTTGCTTTTGACTTTTGATTCAACAGAATATTTCAGATAACAACACACATAGAAATGGCATGGACAAAAATGATGGGACCCTTAACTCCATATCTGGTGGCACAACCCTTTAGAATTTGCAATCCCTGCACACAAACAATTCCTGGAGCTCTCCGTGAGTCTTCTGCTCCTGTCTGCAGGTCGTACGGCCCACTTGTCCTGAGCAGACTGCTCCAGCTGGTTCAGGTTTAAAGAGGGTTTTGTTCTCCTTCTCTCCATAGATGTTCAATGG
Organism: Polypterus senegalus; assembly: GCF_016835505.1. NCBI lineage: Eukaryota > Metazoa > Chordata > Cladistia > Polypteriformes > Polypteridae > Polypterus > Polypterus senegalus. The sequence continues at coordinate 16,837 of NW_024380707.1, read as the reverse complement.
GGGTCTAATCAAGGCTCACAGAAGGCCACTTCAGAACAGTCTGATGTTTTGTTCTACGCCATACTTGGGTGCTGTTAGAACTGTGTTTTGGCTCCTTATCCTCTTGGAGGATCCATAACCTGTGAATGAGACAGAGCCCCATGACACTGGGCAGGATGTTCTGCTCCAGAATTTCTTTGATAGTCTTAAGATTTCATTGCTCCCTGCAAAGGCTCAAGATGCAAGCCAGATGCAGCATAATAACCCTAAAATTCTACCAAACCACCTCCATGTTTCACAATAGGTATAACACACTTGAAAATGGCATGGATACAAATGATGGGAACCTTTAACCTCATCTTTGGTGACACAACCTTTAGAGTTTACAATCCCTGCACACAAGCAATTCTTGGAGCTCTCCGTGAGTCTTCTGCTCCTGTCTACAGGTCGTGTGGCCCACTCATTTTGACCAGACTCCTCCAGCTGGGTCAGGTTTGATGGGGGTCTTCCTTCGCCCTCTCCATAGATGTTCATTGGGTGTCAAATCAGGGCTCATACAGGGCCACTTCAAAACAGTCCGATTTTTCATTCTACACCATACTTGGGTGCTTTTAGCTGTGTGTTTTGGTTCCTTATCCTGTTGGAGGATCCATAACCTGTGAATGAGACAGAGCCCCCGTGACACAGGGTAGGTTGTTCTGCTCCAGAATGTCTTTGATAGTCTTGAGATTTCATTGCTCCCTACACAGGCTCAAGACACCCCATGCCAGATGCAGCAAAGTAGCCCTAAAACACAACCAAGCCACCTCCATGTTTCACAGTAGGTATAACATACATACAAATGGCATCGACATAAGTGATGGAACCCTTAACCCCATATTTGGTGACACAACCCTTTAGAGTTTGCAATTCCTGCACACAACCGATTCATGGAGCTCTCCAGAGTCTTCTGCTCCTGTCTACAGGTTATGCGGCCCAATCGTTCTGAGCAAACTGCTCCAGCTTGGTCAGGTTTGAAGGGGGTCTTCCTTTCACCTCTCCATAGATGTTCAATGGGGGTCAATTCAGGGATCATAGAGGGCCACTTCAGAACAGTCCGATGTTTTGTTCTACTGTAAAGCTTACCCTAAGCTCAAAGAGGGCAATGCTACATTAACGATAAACTTGTCAAGCTCTTATTAGCACAATGGGCCTGGCTCTTCTGCCACTTCTCCTTTCAAAGCTTATTATCAAGCAAAGACAAAAAACAAAAGGAAACAGTTATGGAAGAAAAACAGAAAAATTTAAATATGTAAATATATTTTAACTAAACAATTACACACTGTTACTTACTACAACAGCACCAACAAAATAAAGCCCCCTTTAACTGTCTCCGAGCAAATGCCTATCTCATATACATAGACAGACCAAATTCCCACTTTTAGTTAGAAAGGATGGCCAATCCCAACAAGCCCCATATACATATTGTGGTCCCCGGCTGGGGCTGGAGCCCGGCCGGGACGCCCAGGAGGACATGAGGAGGGCTTGTGCCTCCTCCAGACTGCGAGGGGGCGTCCGTCCTGGTTCTGTTGGGGACCACGGGTCGAGGGCATGGAAGCCCTACCCTGTAGGGGCCTGTGGTCATCGCCAGGCGGCGCGATGATGGTTTATCCCGTGTGGTCCTCGGCGGGGCTGGAGCCTGGCCGGGACGCCTTAGAGGACCAGAGGAGGGCGTGTGCCTCCTCCAGACCGAGTGGGGGCGTCCGTCCTGGTTATGCAGGGGGCCTCGGGTAGGGGGCTTTGAAGCCCAGCCCTGTAGGGACCCATGGCCACCGCCAGGCGGCGCCCCAGTGCCTGTTTATCCCGGGAGCCCGGCACTTCCGCCACACCAGGAAGTGCGGGGAAGCGACGGGAGACACGGACGGCTTCCGGGTGCGCAGCCGGCACTTCCGCCACACAGGGGTGTGGCCACCGTTAAGTGCCGGGAAGCAGCTGGAGCCCATCCGGGTTCCCATAAAAGGGGCTGCCTCCCTCCAGTCATTGGTGGATGTCGGGAGGAAGCAGACAGAGCTGGAGAGAGAGGACGGGAGGCGGCCAGGAAGGCACATGAGACTGTGGGCCTGGACATTGGGGAAAGCGGTGCAAGAAGGCACTGGGGGTGCACGTGAGCAGTTTGTAAATAATATTATTGTAAATAAACGGTGTGTGGGTGAAAATATGTCTGTCTGTCTGTGCCAGGGCCAGCGTTCACAATATATATATATAGATATGTATATATATATATTGTGAACGGGGCCCGTACCAGACAGGCGGACATGTTGTTCATCACCACCACACGTTTATTTACAAGTATTCACACAGAATAAAGTCAGTGCACACAAACCCCCACATAGTCCTGGCCACACAATGCCTTCTCTTCGGGCCCCTCCACTCTCCTCTCTTGCTTTGTCCTGCTTCCACCCGACTCCAGCCTCCAATGAAGGGAGACGGCCCCTTTTATTTCACCCCGGATGGGCTCCAGGTGTTTCCCAGGTGGGGCGTGTCCAGGGAGGAGTGCCTGCTGTTCTCCCGGAAGCTCTCTGGGTGTCCCTTCTCCTCTTCCCCAGCACTTCCTGGTGTGGCGGAAGTGCTGAGGTCAACGGTCCCCAAGGCATTGGGGTGCTCCCTGGCGGTTACCACAGGTCCCTACAGGGTTGGGCTTCCAAGCCCCCTACCCATGGCCCCCAAAACAACAGGGGCTTGAGCCTCCTTACTCCTCTCCTGTGGTCCTCTCCAGATCCAGGGCTGTTGCCCCCTTGTGGCCCAGAGGATGTACATGCCACCACCCCGTCCTTCCAGGTGTCCCGGCTGGGTCTGGCCCCCAGCCACTTGTGACAATATACAGTATATATATATATATATATATATATATATATATATATATATATATATATATATATTGTCACACATGTGCGATTAGGAGGCAGTCAAAGAGCCTAAAGGTGAGTAAAACATCGTGAGATAAGGGGCTGTCACGTGGTACTTACCTGAACTCTCTTTCATCAACAGAAAACAAGAAGAAAAATAATCCTGCAACTTCCTGGTTCCAAAATGGCCGCGATGACGTCACTTCCAGCACCCACAAATCACCTCACTTCCGGCTCATCAGAATGACGTTGTTTACGGGTCCTGTTGCCATGTCACCATATGCCAACCATTTTCTGTCACATGTTTTTTTCTGCTATATAACCACCATTTTGTAACAGTAAAATCGTTCATTGTACTTTTCAAGGCTTTGAATCACTTCATTTTCTCTTATTGTCTGGACGACAATATACGGGGACGGTCCCCAAAACTTTAACTTGGTATTTGTGATGTTTATTTTACCCCAATATATACATATTAGTATATATATATATATACTAAACTCTCAATATGACTCAAAGACACAAAAGCACACACACATATATAAACTGCTCAAAAAATTTAAAGGACCACTTTTTAATCAGGGTATAGCATCAAGTCAATGAAACGTCTGGACTATTGATCTGGTCAGTTAAGTAGCAGAGGGGGCTGTTAATCAGTTTCAGGTGTTTTGGTGCACTAGGGGGGCAACAATGAGACGACCCCCAAAAGCAGGAATGAATGGTTTAACAGGTGGAGGCCACTGATGTTTTTCCCTCCTCATCTGTTTTGTCACTCGTTTTGCATTTGGCTATGGTCAGTGTCACTTACTGGTAGCATGAGGCGATACCTGGACCCTACAGAGGTGCCACAGGTAGTCCTACTTCTCCAGGATGGCACATCAATACGTGCCATTGCCAGAAGGTTTGCTGTGTCTCCCAGCACAGTCTTAAGGGCATGGAGGAGATTCCAGGAGAAGGCAGCTACTCTAGGAGAGCTGGACTGGGCCCCTCGTAGAAGGTCATTAATCCATCAGCAGGACTGACCAGTATCTGCTCCTGCAAGGAGGAACAGGATGAGCACTGGCAGAGCCTTCTAAATGACCTCCAGCAGGCAGGCCACTGGTGTGAATGTCTCTGACCAAACAACCAGAAACATATACTTGGAGGGACGCACAGACCTCTACAGGCTAGACAACGACACCTTGACTGTCATTAGGTATTGGGGTGAAATCCTTGGACCCATTGTCAGACCCTATGCTGGTGCAGTGAGCCCTGGGTTCCTCCTGGTGCACAACAATGCCCGGCCTCATGTGGCGAGAGTATGCAGGCAGTTCCTGGAGGATGGAGGAATTGATACCACTGACTGGCCCCCACGCTCACTCGCCTGACCTCAATCCAATAGAACACCTCTGGGTGGGACATTATGTTTCAGTCCATCCGACACCTCAGAGTGTCCAGGAGCTCAGTGATGCCCTGGTCCAGATCTGGGAGAAGAACCCCCAGGCCAGCATCCGTCATCTCATTAGGACATTGTCAGGTATACAAGCATTGGGGGTCATAAAAACTACTGAGTACGATTTGGAGTTGCTGCAATGGAATTTTGGCAAAATGGACTCGCCTGCCTGCCGATCGTTTTTCACTTTGATTTTCGGCCCTCTGTAGGTTGATCATTTTCATTTCCATCAGACGATGTGCCATCCTTTCATTCCTAACACATCACCATATCGGCCCATATCAGTAGAGAGAGCCAGCAGGATTTTTTTTTTCCCATTAAGATCTGATGTGTTCCTTTCATTTTTTTGAGCAGTTTATAGACACATACATATATGTGGGGAGAAAAGCACGAGGCCGTGATATCTCTGCCAATCAGCAGGTACCCTCTAAAACATACATAGCTCTGATCTCTCTCTCAAAAATGTCAACCATTACTCTCTTTAACAATCTCTAGATGACAATGTCTGCTGAACAAACAGGTATCACTAGCTAAGTGGAGGCAAGGTACACTCCAACACGTGGTGACTCGAATGGAGGCTGGCGCAGGAGTGAGGATGGCTCAGCCCTGCCCTCCACTCATTAGGCCCCTCCTCTCGGCCCTGCAGCCTCTCTCTTGGATTTGCACAAATAAATCGGTGCCACAATTGATCTATGATACTTAGTGCGAGGAGAGAGGTCACAAAATCAACCAGAATGTTCATACAAATTCTAGAAAAGAAACCCGATCTAAATCCTTTAAGTAGTTCTCTTGTGAAAAGCAGACATACAGACAGACAGACAGATGTTGGATTTTCTATATACTATATAGAGATGTGTTCAGACCCAGACAGGGTTCACGTTGATTATAACGTATTAAGAGAGACAAAAGATAAACCAGCAAATACATTTATGTGGCAGTGCTACAAAATATTACATTGACACAAGCATTCACGTAACTTTTAGACGTCCATCGCAATCGCCCTGACTCGGCAGGAAAACAGATGACAAATTTGTTGCGTGAAACCGAGAGATGCGGGCAAAACAAATAAAAATAAGAATAAAATGCAGCAACCGAAATTCCAGGCGAGAGGCAATAATCCCAGTGAAAAACACTGGCAAGAATTCGAAAGGAGGTGAGACACGAAAAGAAATCAGAAGGAGAATGCAATCAGGGTTCAGAAGGATTTATCAGCCAATCAGATCAAGCTCAATGCAAACGCGGCGGATGAATTTGAGGTCACGACCCCGGAGGCCACGCCCCTAGAGACACGGGACACAACTGTAACACAAAATGGCTTCCTCTCTTTCTCATGGGTGGAGGTTGATTTGAGTTTAGTTTTGTTAAGTTTGACTCGATTGTATGGAATGTTATATGCTTTTAATAAATTCAATAAAAAACAAAATGGCTGCCATAATCGGAAACGGCTATAAGACCCCAAAATTCTAGCCCTGAACCGAAGGGGAGAAAGTTTTCTTGTAGGTGTGACAAGATGACAGACGTTACCTGGACAGCCAAGAGCAGCACTTGAGGTCATTCCTTACCACCTGACACATACGGCTCAGTCCATCCCTAACATACTGAGCCCACTCCTCGTCTTTCACTGCTCGTCAGACTCCATTGCCTCTGCAGTAATAAATGGACCTCCACAATGAGGCACTCAGGATGTAAAGATTTCTCATCAGCAGCAATTACCCTCTTCACACTGGTGACAGAGTCCTCAGTCAGTCAACCCTGGCAGACCCTGGCGGCTGTCAAGGTCATTAAACATAGTTGTGCTGTTTTTTGACTATCATACATTCAAATGAGCTTCGTCTATCCCCCAAAACCCACCCATTATCTCGCACTACTAATAACCCAATTTACACAAACTGCTCTCTTCATAACATCAGGCTACCCTCCACTCCGGATATTCTCCAAAGCTGTACACCCGCATCTCCAAACTCAAAGCCATACTAGGTTTGCATCCTTCTCTCAGGTTTACAGTTGATGTTTCCACCACAACTGCACCATTTTTAGATATCAGCCTTTCTATCAGCTCTCCTGGACCTAAACTGGAATCTCAGTTCGTGCAGACCACTTACACAGAGTGAATTTGTGACAAAGATGAATCCTTTTACTACGGACCAGACCACTCCCTGCATTTAAAACATTAATTGTGCAGAAGGATGAAGTTTATGGCTCCACTTCCTTAATCACTTAATGGAAGGTCCTGTAGGTGGGGTCGGCATTTCCCCCTTTGGGGGCTCATCATTACATACGGAAACATGATCCGCTCTCACTTTAACTCACTTTTCCTATTCAGTTCTCAGTTTCTTTTTTTTTCAACTGCTGAAAAAGTAGGTAATTTGCAATTAAAGGGGGGACAGGTGTGAATGACAATGACAAGGAGCTAATGGCTGGATACTCAATCATCTGCATGTGTGCTCATTATCCCATTTTGAAAGTCTTTAGATGAACTGACATCTTAACAAAACATTCAGAGCTGCTGGAACCAAGAAGTGTTTTTAAGATGGAAAGCAGGGAGTCGTTCGGTCAAAGTGGAAGACCCTGCATGGACAACTTACTGGGACCACATAGCTACTAAGTGATGAGATAAGATGGATGGGAGGAATGCAGTCGTGTCCTTAATGTGGGCTGTTGTCTAAAATTCATGAAACAACTGGAAAAATGGAACTCACACTCTATCTATCTATCTATCTATCTATCTATCTATCTATCTATCTATCTATCTATCTATCTATCTATCTATCTATCTATCTATCTATCTATCTATCTATCTATCTATCTATCTATCTATCTATTATCTATCTATCTATCTATCTATCTATCTATCTATCTATCTATCTATCTATCTATCTATTATCTATCTATCTATCTATCTATCTATCTATCTATCTATCTATCTATCTATCTATCTATCTATCTATCTCCTTCCTGTTCTTGCTGTCGCTGTGCATGCTGGGTGGTTGTCTTGAGTGTGAGCGAGTGGAACTGGTGGTGGACGCTGAGGTGAGTGTGGTGATTCTTTTTTCTTCTAATTTTCTAGTTTCTTATTTCTATCTTTTCTTTGGTGAAAACAGCTACACTTGTTTTTGTACTGAGTGGCTTAGGCCACGGCAGCCGCAATGGCTGCTAATCTTGAGCGTTTGAGCCGCCGCCATGGGATTAAACTTATATCGGAGGAGTTTGTTCCTTTAGAGGCGGGGGTTTTGGCGGTAGGCGAAGTGGTCGGATGTGACAATATTAAGTCAGCTTCACGAATGAGCGGGAATATCGTGGTTTTTTTGAGCTCTGTGGATTTAGTTCCGACAGTGGTTGAGAAGGGGGTGGTTATTAATGGCTCCTTTGTACAGGTTTCCCCTTTAGCCGTCCCGTCCCGTAGAGTAACAATTTCAAATGCGCCGCCTTTTCTCAAAAATGAAACTATAGCGAAAGAGTTGGAGCGGCATGGGCGTCTGGTATCGAAAATTCGGCACATTCCTTTAGGGTTGTAAATCGCCTGATTTAAAACATGTCTTGTCATTTAGGAGACAAGTTTTATGGTTTTAAATAGAATGGATGACGAATTAAATGTGGCAATGAAGTTTAGAGTGGACGGTTTCGATTATGTGATTTTCGTCACTTCTAACGAAATGAAATGTTTTGGGTGCGGGAGTGAAGCACATTTAATTAAACAGTGTCCTGAGAACACCAAGGGAACAAGAAAACTAGCCGTACAAATACAGAAATAGAGGGGCAGAAAGTGGAAGATCACGAAATTGTGGCTGATGGCGCAGAGGCGCAAGGTGATAAGAATAAAAATGCTACTAGAGCTGAAGGGCAGGAGAATCAAGTGCCGCCCAGAGATGAGCCGAATGAAGGCGGTAGTGAAACGGTAGATCAAACAGCGACTGCAGCAGAAAGTGTGTGGGGAGAAATTGATATGGATGAGGGAGGCAGCAACGAGACAGAGGAAAAAAGTGAATTTAAACGTCCTGCTCAAAAAAGGCAAGGAGAAAGAGAAGATCGGGCACGAAAGAAAATTGTTTTAAGTCAGGGCTCGGGGGTCGTTGGAGAGGATCCCGCCTATGGTCCTTGTCAGGAGGATTTTCCCGTCTTCGCGGAGACGGCCGATAACGTCTCAAATGCGGGGAGTGTCGGGGAAGAAAACGACGACGGTAATATCTCCGATGGGTCTGCTGCCTCGGAGCCCCCAGAGTTAAAAGCCAGGGGGGGTTACAGCGCTCAAAGTGTGAAAGAGTTTTGGTGAATACCGCCGGAAAAAAGGGGGTGGATGTGGCCGAATTTTTCCCTGACATTGACCTCTTTCTATCGTCTGTCCGCGGGTTGCGACGAGACAAAGCAGTCTCCGCAATGTTTGATGTTAAAGAGCTCGTGAGGCTAAAGAATTTAACAAGTAAACTGAGAAAACAGTCCAATCTAAACACCACCTAATGGCTAAGCCCCCTGTTAAATCTACTCCACAGTCTTTGTGGTGGTCCCTGTGTTTCATTGTGTGTTCATCTATCTATTCTGTTACCATGGCAAGTGTACACATAGGAACCCTAAATATTAACGGTGGGAGAAGTCCAGATAAGAGGGTCGCATTGTTTGATTTTATCAGACAAAAGACTTGAATGTCACCTTTCTACAAGAAACCCACATTGATGAGCAAAATCAGTGGGAGTGGAGCAGAGATTGGAAGGGGGACATTTTATTTAGTAATGGGACAAATGTTAGTGCTGGAGTGGCCATTTTATTTCTTGGAGGACTTCAAGTAGAAGTTTGCAGCACTGATGAGCTGGTGAAAGGGACTCCTGAAAGTGACGGTGAAACTTCAAGGCAGTGTCGTCACTTTCATTAATGTATGCCTGAATGAGGGTGAGGTGAGGCTCCACTTCTTTAACAAGTTAGGAGATCTTTTATCCAAGTGTGACCCTGAGGAAGTGGTGGTGTTAGGAGGGGATTTTAATTGTACACTTGATACCAGAATAGACAGAAATAATGGGCTGGAACCGCACCCTCTCAGCACGAGCTTTAGGTAAAATAATTAAGGACATTGGGCTGGAAGATGTATGGAGGGCTAAAATGGGGCCTGTCGGCAATACACCTGGGGCGGACGAGTGGAAATACGATCTCAATGGCAGACTCGATCATTTTATAGTTTTAAGCACCTGTTAGGTTTATTTAAGGTGTGCTCTATTGTGCCTACTGGATTCTCTGATCACAGTTTGGTGTGTTGTACACTTATTTGTAACACTTACAGACCCGTAGTCCATACTGGCATTTTAACACACTCCTCCTTAAAGATCAGAACTTTAAAGAGTTATTTGTTCATTTCTGGGGAGGCTGGAAGGCTATGAAGAAGGAGTTCACCAGCTTACAACAGTGGTGGGAGGTTGGGAAGAGTCACATCCGGGCCTTGTGTCAGGAGTATACCAGAAATGTCACCCAAGTATTGCGGTCAGAAATGGCAGCTTTAGAAATTAAAATAGCTGAATTTCAACAGCTTCTAGAGAAGGGTCCAAATGAGCAGCTTCAGGCGAGCCTGACTTCTGCTAAACTGGGGTTGGCTCACCTGCTTGAGACCAGAGCTCAGGGGGCTTTAGTGAGGGCCCGGTTTCAACGACTGACTGAGATGGATGCACCAACTCAATATTTTTGGTTTAGAGAAAAAACTGCAGAGTAAAATCTTACATTGCATAAGAACACCCGATGGCAGTGAGACACAAGAGCCCAGTGAAATAAGGCAGGTGGTCCGCGAATTTTATGAACTTCTGTTTGCTGCAGATGGAGATGGTGGCAGTGAAGACCAACAGGCCTTTTTGCAGGACTTACCGCAGCTGCCCAATGCAGATGTGGCACAGCTAAATAGAGAGGTGACCTTTGCAGAACTCACCACAGCCCTGGGACAGCTGAAAACAGGGAAGGTCCCGGGAATCGATGGAATACCAGTGGAGTTTTATAAAGAGTTCTGGGATGTCATCGGCCTGGACTTATTGGAAGTGTTCCAATGGAGTTTTAAAACTGGCTTGTTACCAGAGCTGCCGTAGAGCCGTGATCACGCTGCTGCCGAAGGGAGACTTGTGTCTCATTAAGAACTGGCGGCCTGTGTCTCTCTTATGCGCTGATTATAAAGTTCTCTCTAAAGCCTTAGCCAACAGGATGGTCCAAGTTTTAGGGAGAGTGGTGCATCCTGATCAGAATTACTGCGTGGCTGGCAGGTCCATCTTTAATAACATTTTTTTAATTCGGGACATTTTGGCTGCTGCAGAACTGTTTGGTTTTCAGACTGGTCTTATTTTTCTTGACCAGGAAAAGCTTTTGACAGGGTCAGTCACTCATTTTTATGGAATGCCATGAAGGCGTTTGGGTTTGGGGGGTCTTTTATTAAACATATTCGTTTACTTTATAGTGACATTTCTGGTATCATAAAGGTCAATGGTGGCTTGTGTGCACCTTTCAGTGTCAGAAGAGGAGTCAGACAGGGATGTTCTTTGTCCGGCATGTTATATGCTCTGGCGCTGGAGCCTTTCCTGGTGCACCTGAGGAAGGTGCTGACTGGTCTCTCCATCCCCAACTGCAACATGGACCCTGTGAAAGTCACTGCTTATGCAGATGATCTTGCTGTGGTCATCACAAGCCAGAAGGATTTGGACAAATTAACTGATTGTCTGAGGAATTACAGCAAAGCATCTTCGGCTAAAGTGAATTGGAACAAAAGTAGTGCAGTGTTGGTTGGGAACTGGAAGGATGTAGTCCTCCTCGACTGAAGGGGGGTCTGCAGTGGACAACTGGAGGCTTCCTGTACCTGGGAGTCCATCTTGGAGATGACCACTACATCCAAAAGAACTGGGAGGGTCTGTTGGACAAGGTTACAGCTCGGCTTGCCAAGTGGAAGTGGATACTCCCTCAGTTATCCTATAGAGGACGGATGCTGGTCATTAATAACCTGGTGACCTCCAGCCTGTGGCATAAGTGTATTTGTCTACAACCTCCACCTTTGCTTGTTCAGCAGATACAGAAGGCGATCATGGATTTTTTTTGGACTGGTACCCATTGGATACAGAAGGGCGTTCTATTTTACCATTGGATGAAGGCGGACAAGGACTTATTGACATTACCAGCAGGATTGCTGCTTTCCGCCTTCAGACCATTCAAAACTGCTGTATCCTGTCGAGCAGAGCCAGTGGATGAACTTAGCCGTACTCTTCTTTAAACAAGCCAGGCATATGGGACTTGGGAAAAGTTTACTGCTGTGCCACTTAGATAAGATCAAGACTTTACAGGTGCCAGGTTTTATAAAAGCCTTCTAGCAGCGTGGCAACTGCTGTTGATAAAAAAGGACTGTGATGACCTCTCCACATTTTGGGTCCTTCATGAACCACTGTTCTACAATCCTGCTGTTGGCACTGCTACAGGACTTTCTGAAAATTGTATTAATCATTTCATAATACATGGAATAACCACAATAAAGGACATAATTGACTGGGAAAATTACACTTGGAAAAGTGCACAAGTGGTAGCAGTGGAGACAGGGGTACACTCAGTCCGCCTAATGGAGAAGTTTCTGTGGCAGGTACAATCATCAATGGACAGGGAATCCATGACACTCCTGCACGGAATTTTCTCATCACAATTGAAGCCAACTGACGAAACACCTTTTCCAACGCTTACTGTGTCTCCGGCTGTTGAACTGAGGGATGGTGAGACTAATGTTTTAGCCTTAAGTTCTCTAGAGGCGTTATCTCTACCTACAGTGCCGGGGAAACAGCTGTACAGGATTTGTGTGAAGGTGAACAACCTGGAGCAGCTGAGGACACGAAGACACGACACACCATGGAGAGACAAGCTTGGAGCCCCTCAAGGACTGAACCCGCATGGAGGTGTTGTAACAAGCCGCCATTGGCCAGTAGGGTGGGAGACCTGCAGTGGAGGTTGGTACATGGGATACTAGCGGTGAACTCCTTCTTATCGATTATATGTCCGGGGTCTCAGATTGCTGCCCTTTTTGTGGTCTGAGGGAAAGTGTCTTTCATGCATTTATGTATTGTGAGAGGCTCCAGACCTTTTTTAGTGAAATTGAAAGAATAGTAGAAGGGCTGGGGTCCCGTATAATGGCACGGTGTTTGTGTTTGGGGTTAGAATTACAAAACACACCAGAGAAAATATGAACTTAATTAATTTTATTATCGGGCAAGCAAAACTGTCAATATGGAAGACCCGTAAAAACAAGATTACTGGGAGTGGAAATGAAAATGTTGTTGTATTTTTTAGAAAAGTATGTGAAAGTAGGATATTAGTGGATTTTAATTTTTATAAGTCCACAAATAATTTAGCAAAGTTTAAGGAAATGTGGTGCGTGAATAATGTGCTTTGTGTATGTGATGAAGATAATTTGCAATTTGTGCTTTGACTTTGGTGTTTCATTCCTTTATAAATTGGGTGGATAAATTGAGAATAAGTGGGATTGGAGGGTGGAAACAATGGGGGGGATTAGATAAATATATACTCCAAGAACAATATGAATATGTAATGGTTTAAAAATGAATATTCATCATTAGGAAAGTGTGTACGTGTTTTTTTGTAAGACTTAAGATTTTGAGTTTTTACTGTGTTTTTTTTTGTATTTATTCCTGTGTTTATTTAATAAAGTTTGCTTTTAAAAATAAAATATCTATCTATCTATCTATCTATCTATCTATCTATCTATCTATCTATCTATGACTGTGTGCCACACATGGCTGTCAAAGGGGCTTAGGTGGGTTTTTCTTAAATGTCTGCGGCCTTTTTTAACCAAATGTGCCATCCTGGTGTTCGCCAGCCAGATGACTGCATGGACTGGACGTCTCCTCACTTTTCTTTGCTTTTCCTAGTTCTTAAACCACAAGTTGCTGATTCAGCCTCTCTGTGTGTCCTATCTATATAGTGCCTTTCACTCTACCTGTCTATCTATTATATAGTGCCTTTCATTATCTATCTATCTATCTATCTATCTATCTATCTATCTATCTATCTATCTATCTATCTATCAATGCTAAAATTAATTTATATCTATCAATCTGTATTGTGCCTTTCACTCAATCTATGTAATTTTTTTCACGCTATCTATCTATCTATCTATCTATCTATCTATCTATCTATCTATCTATCTATCTATCTATCTATCTATGACTGTGTGCCATACATGGCTGTCAAAGGGGCTTAGGTGGGTTTTTCTTAAAAGTCTATGGACTTTTTTAATCAGATGTGCCATCCTGGGACCACTTAGGTGTTCGCCAGCCAGATAACTGGATGGACTGGACGTCTCCTCACTTTTGTTTGCCATTCCTGGTTCTTAAACCACAAGTTGCTGATTCAGCCTTTCTGAGTGTCCCTTAACCGGTTTCTGCCCCAATTGTGACAATATCTGTAAACAGCTGTCACGTACGCTGACCTTGTAAGTCAATATTGTTAAATAAATGTTCAGGCATTTTGCAGAGTCAAGTCACCGATGGACAGCACATACATTCTGTACAGACATCACCGTTCAGTAGTCACCGGTACAGCATTTATTAAATTAAGTACGCACTCTACTTTGACATCACCTCCAGCTTGGGTGGGAAATGTGATTAAGTTGTTGTGCGGTAAATCACAAGGATGCCGAATGAGTCCCCAGCACTGAGCCACTTAACCTGCCATACTATAGAAATACAGAAGCCATTGCTGTATGCTGTGCATTTAAGGAGGCATCCGATGGTGTGCTTTGCAAATTGTTTCTCCCCACCAGTGACTAAGCCACTGAGCTATAAATGATGAGGTGGTCACTTCAGGCTCAGGACACATTCCCTTTGTCACCTTCAACAAGTTGCTTTACCTTCCAGAGCTCACATTATAGAAAAGAAATGAATTCTGTAGAATAATTTGGAACGGTATAGAATGGGCCATAAAAAATCAGAAGGTCACATGTTCAATAGCCACCACTAATCCCTATTGATGACTATGTTGTCACTTTATCTTCTCCGATTTATTGATCAGGTTATCGATATTTGTATACCATGTCACAAACGTGCATATGGGAAACACCATCAGGGTTCATCTATTGGTAGTTGTACTCCAAACCAGAAGCTGGCACTGTCACTTAATGCATTTCCTCTTCCTCCCTCTACAAACAGATGCTTCCATCTCTGACGTCATTTCAAACTCCCACCCTTCTGGGTCACATTCCTGAAAAACGGCTCTGCCACCATCTTGGAGTCAGTCTGAAGAAGGCTCTCCTCTGAAGAAGATGTCTCCGCAATTGAAAACATCTTTGTGATTATATGGGGTCACCTAGGTGACCCAACCCTTTACGACGTGTTGTCTTATTGATTTCCTACACTTAAGGTATTGCTTTTGTAAATTTAATATCATGTCAGTTCTTAGAATTAACATTTTTGTTGTGAACTGCATTCTTGCTTTCTTCCTGAAGCACCTCGTGATGATGGACTCTGTGAACTGCACTCTATTATTTTCTGAACTTACCATTACTTAGAAACCAGAGCGCACATTAAGATCTCAAAATGCCAGTCTGCTTAAGATTCTAAGGATTAATAAAATAACAAGTGGGAGGTTGAGTGCTTTTAGTTTCAGAACCCTGAAGCTGTGGAACGAATGCCTGCTAATATCAGAGTCTCAGATTTGAACTCCAGGCTGAAGACTCACCACTTTAGTCTGGCAAACCCTGACTAGAGCTGCTGGCTAGCCGTCATACTGCTCCTCTGCTTGTTAGTCAATTGTAAAGAACTATAAGTAGTACAATATTTATAAACCATTACTAACTCTCCTCTATTCTGTTTCCATTCATGGAGTCCTGTTGTGGCCACTGCTCCACTGCCAGGCTGCTCTACTGGGTTTAGAAAAGTCCTCTCAGATAGCGGAGCGCTCAAATAGATGGGTCCTGTCATCAGATTGGATTGCTGACTATAGAATGACCAGTAGTGGGGTAGGAGGCCAGTTGGACGAGGTCTCCGGGACTGTAACTGTGTCTGACTTTGTTTTTGACTTTCTTTATTACAATTTCATCTCCTCCATTATCAACTGGCAGTAGTCCTACAATTAGCTGATGGACAGATGTGGTTGGTTTCTATTTCCATTAATCACTCTCTGCTTTGTTTTC
Source organism: Polypterus senegalus (assembly GCF_016835505.1). Taxonomy (NCBI): domain Eukaryota; kingdom Metazoa; phylum Chordata; class Cladistia; order Polypteriformes; family Polypteridae; genus Polypterus; species Polypterus senegalus. Next base: position 1,404 of record NW_024380707.1, on the reverse strand, counting down.
TGCACATTTTAGCAAACCTGTACCTTTTGTCACACATGGACATTTGTGGATCACCCTCTGGGTTCATCTGAGGAACACTAGGTAATACCACCCCGGGTCGAGAGGGGGCGCTCATACTAAATGTCTCCTGATTGCACTTACACATCTATCTATCTATCTATCTATCTATCTATCTATCTATCTATCTATCTATCTATCTATCTATCTATCTATCTATCTATCTATCTATCTATCTAGTGCCTTTCATATCTATCTATCTATCTATCTATCTATCTATCTATCTAGTGCCTTTCATATCTATCTATCTATCTATCTATCTATCTATCTATCTATCTATCTAGTGCCTTTCATATCTATCTATCTATCTATCTATCTATCTATCTATCTATCTATCTATCTATCTATCTATCTAGTGCCTTTCCTATCCATCTATCTATCTATCTATCTATCTATCTATCTATCTATCTATCTATCTATCTATCTATCTATCTATCTAGTGCCTTTCATATCTATCTATCTATCTATCTATCTATCTATCTATCTATCTAGTGCCTTTCATATCTATCTATCTATCTATCTATCTATCTATCTAGTGCCTTTCCTATCCATCTATCTATCTATCTATCTATCTATCTATCTATCTATCTATCTATCTATCTATCTATCTAGTGCCTTTCATATCTATCTATCTATCTATCTATCTATCTATCTATCTATCTATCTATCTATCTATCTAGTGCCTTTCATATCTATCTATCTATCTATCTATCTATCTCTCTCTATCTCTCTATCTCTCTATCTCTCTATCTCTCTATCTCTCTATCTATCTATCTATCGCCTTTCATATCTATCTATCTATCTATCTATCTATCTATCTATCTATCTATCTATCTATCTATCTATTTTTTTTTTATTTTACAGGCCCCTTTTTTTGACCCCCTTTTTTTCATTGATGTTGTGGCCCCCTTGCACCCTGAATTTTTGATTTTCATAAAATTTTATTAACCCCAAATGGGAAATTGTTTTTGGGGGTCAGCTGTTGTAAAAGCCGGGGTTAAGGGCCCAAGGGGCAGGATCCCCTTGCAGTTTTTGGGAGATTTAAACCCAAAAAGGCCTTTTCAGATCCCAAATTTAGATCCTTAGGGACCCCCAATTCTGATTTTCCGCTGTATTTCTGAAGTGGTAAAGATCTATTCCCGGGGAAAGGGGAATTTTTTTTTTTTTTTGTTTTTTTAAAAAAATTAAATTTAAAACCCCCCCCTTAAAAGGGGGGGGTTTTTTTTTTTTAAAAATTTCCCCCCAAAAAATTTTTTTTTTTTTTCCGTTTTTGGGGGGGCCGGGGGTTTTTTTTTTAAAAAAGGGGAAAAAAAAAAAAATTTTAATTTTTTTATTTTTTTTTTTTAA
>NW_024380706.1:0-32983 GCF_016835505.1 Polypterus senegalus | reverse complement strand
CCAATGCAAGTCAATGGGATTTCAAAAGTGAGTTTGAGATGTTGAAGTGCACTTTGAAAACAGTTGGGAAACCATCCAAACAGTTCTTAACCATAAGGGTACTGGGGATTTCATCATTTAGAACTGCTTTTACCAGAGTATTTTGACTTTACACAGCGTTAGAGTTGAAGGTAACCTTATTTCACCATAACGCTTCAGGGCCTGAAAATCACTTTGTGTACACATGTGTGACGCCTTGTTTTCCACCAGGAAACTGTTCAAAACAGTTCATTTCTGTAAAAACTATGTCGCAGATGTGTTTCAAGTGGTTTCACAACATAGAAGTTAAGACTCATTGAGTTTCACTCAACTTCAGTTTTGCCCAATGCAAGTCAATGGGATTTCAAAAGTGAGTTTGAGATGTTGAAGTGCACTTTGAAAACAGTTGGGAAACCATCCAAACAGTTCTTAACCATAAGGGTACTGGGGATTTCATCATTTAGAACTGCTTTTACCAGAGTATTTTGACTTTACACAGCGTTAGAGTTGAAGGTAACCTTATTTCACCATAACGCTTTCAGGGCCTGAAAATCACTTTGTGTACACATGTGTGACGCCTTGTTTTCCACCAGGAAACTGTTCAAAACAGTTCATTTCTGTAAAAACTATGTCGCAGATGTGTTTCAAGTGGTTTCACAACATAGAAGTTAAGACTCATTGAGTTTCACTCAACTTCAGTTTTGCCCAATGCAAGTCAATGGGATTTCAAAAGTGAGTTTGAGATGTTGAAGTGCACTTTGAAAACAGTTGGGAAACCATCCAAACAGTTCTTAACCATAAGGGTACTGGGGATTTCATCATTTAGAACTGCTTTTACCAGAGTATTTTGACTTTACACAGCGTTAGAGTTGAAGGTAACCTTATTTCACCATAACGCTTTCAGGGCCTGAAAATCACTTTGTGTACACATGTGTGACGCCTTGTTTTCCACCAGGAAACTGTTCAAAACAGTTCATTTCTGTAAAAACTATGTCGCAGATGTGTTTCAAGTGGTTTCACAACATAGAAGTTAAGACTCATTGAGTTTCACTCAACTTCAGTTTTGCCCAATGCAAGTCAATGGGATTTCAAAAGTGAGTTTGAGATGTTGAAGTGCACTTTGAAAACAGTTGGGAAACCATCCAAACAGTTCTTAACCATAAGGGTACTGGGGATTTCATCATTTAGAACTGCTTTTACCAGAGTATTTTGACTTTACACAGCGTTAGAGTTGAAGGTAACCTTATTTCACCATAACGCTTTCAGGGCCTGAAAATCACTTTGTGTACACATGTGTGACGCCTTGTTTTCCACCAGGAAACTGTTCAAAACAGTTCATTTCTGTAAAAACTATGTCGCAGATGTGTTTCAAGTGGTTTCACAACATAGAAGTTAAGACTCATTGAGTTTCACTCAACTTCAGTTTTGCCCAATGCAAGTCAATGGATTTCAAAAGTGAGTTTGAGATGTTGAAGTGCACTTTGAAAACAGTTGGGAAACCATCCAAACAGTTCTTAACCATAAGGGTACTGGGGATTTCATCATTTAGAACTGCTTTTACCAGAGTATTTTGACTTTACACAGCGTTAGAGTTGAAGGTAACCTTATTTCACCATAACGCTTTCAGGGCCTGAAAATCACTTTGTGTACACATGTGTGACGCCTTGTTTTCCACCAGGAAACTGTTCAAAACAGTTCATTTCTGTAAAAACTATGTCGCAGATGTGTTTCAAGTGGTTTCACAACATAGAAGTTAAGACTCATTGAGTTTCACTCAACTTCAGTTTTGCCCAATGCAAGTCAATGGGATTTCAAAAGTGAGTTTGAGATGTTGAAGTGCACTTTGAAAACAGTTGGGAAACCATCCAAACAGTTCTTAACCATAAGGGTACTGGGGATTTCATCATTTAGAACTGCTTTTACCAGAGTATTTTGACTTTACACAGCGTTAGAGTTGAAGGTAACCTTATTTCACCATAACGCTTTCAGGGCCTGAAAATCACTTTGTGTACACATGTGTGACGCCTTGTTTTCCACCAGGAAACTGTTCAAAACAGTTCATTTCTGTAAAAACTATGTCGCAGATGTGTTTCAAGTGGTTTCACAACATAGAAGTTAAGACTCATTGAGTTTCACTCAACTTCAGTTTTGCCCAATGCAAGTCAATGGGATTTCAAAAGTGAGTTTGAGATGTTGAAGTGCACTTTGAAAACAGTTGGGAAACCATCCAAACAGTTCTTAACCATAAGGGTACTGGGGATTTCATCATTTAGAACTGCTTTTACCAGAGTATTTTGACTTTACACAGCGTTAGAGTTGAAGGTAACCTTATTTCACCATAACGCTTTTCAGGGCCTGAAAATCACTTTGTGTACACATGTGTGACGCCTTGTTTTCCACCAGGAAACTGTTCAAAACAGTTCATTTCTGTAAAAACTATGTCGCAGATGTGTTTCAAGTGGTTTCACAACATAGAAGTTAAGACTCATTGAGTTTCACTCAACTTCAGTTTTGCCCAATGCAAGTCAATGGGATTTCAAAAGTGAGTTTGAGATGTTGAAGTGCACTTTGAAAACAGTTGGGAAACCATCCAAACAGTTCTTAACCATAAGGGTACTGGGGATTTCATCATTTAGAACTGCTTTTACCAGAGTATTTTGACTTTACACAGCGTTAGAGTTGAAGGTAACCTTATTTCACCATAACGCTTTCAGGGCCTGAAAATAACTTTTGTGTACACATGTGTGACGCCTTGTTTTCCACCAGGAAACTGTTCAAAACAGTTCATTTCTGTAAAAACTATGTCGCAGATGTGTTTCAAGTGGTTTCACAACATAGAAGTTAAGACTCATTGAGTTTCACTCAACTTCAGTTTTGCCCAATGCAAGTCAATGGGATTTCAAAAGTGAGTTTGAGATGTTGAAGTGCACTTTGAAAACAGTTGGGAAACCATCCAAACAGTTCTTAACCATAAGGGTACTGGGGATTTCATCATTTAGAACTGCTTTTACCAGAGTATTTTGACTTTACAGAGTTAGAGTTGAAGGTAACCTTATTTCACCATAACGCTTTTCAGGGCCTGAAAATCACTTTGTGTACACATGTGTGACGCCTTGTTTTCCACCAGGAAACTGTTCAAAACAGTTCATTTCTGTAAAAACTATGTCGCAGATGTGTTTCAAGTGGTTTCACAACATAGAAGTTAAGACTCATTGAGTTTCACTCAACTTCAGTTTTGCCCAATGCAAGTCAATAGGATTTCAAAAGTGAGTTTGAGATGTTGAAGTGCACTTTGAAAACAGTTGGGAAACCATCCAAACAGTTCTTAACCATAAGGGTACTGGGGATTTCATCATTTAGAACTGCTTTTACCAGAGTATTTTGACTTTACACAGCGTTAGAGTTGAAGGTAACCTTATTTCACCATAACGCTTCAGGGCCTGAAAATCACTTTGTGTACACATGTGTGACGCCTTGTTTTCCACCAGGAAACTGTTCAAAACAGTTCATTTCTGTAAAAACTATGTCGCAGATGTGTTTCAAGTGGTTTCACAACATAGAAGTTAAGACTCATTGAGTTTCACTCAACTTCAGTTTTGCCCAATGCAAGTCAATAGGATTTCAAAAGTGAGTTTGAGATGTTGAAGTGCACTTTGAAAACAGTTGGGAAACCATCCAAACAGTTCTTAACCATAAGGGTACTGGGGATTTCATCATTTAGAACTGCTTTTACCAGAGTATTTTGACTTTACACAGCGTTAGAGTTGAAGGTAACCTTATTTCACCATAACGCTTTCAGGGCCTGAAAATCACTTTGTGTACACATGTGTGACGCCTTGTTTTCCACCAGGAAACTGTTCAAAACAGTTCATTTCTGTAAAAACTATGTCGCAGATGTGTTTCAAGTGGTTTCACAACATAGAAGTTAAGACTCATTGAGTTTCACTCAACTTCAGTTTTGCCCAATGCAAGTCAATGGGGATTTCAAAAGTGAGTTTGAGATGTTGAAGTGCACTTTGAAAACAGTTGGGAAACCATCCAAACAGTTCTTAACCATAAGGGTACTGGGGATTTCATCATTTAGAACTGCTTTACCAGAGTATTTTGACTTTACACAGCGTTAGAGTTGAAGGTAACCTTATTTCACCATAACGCTTTCAGGGCCTGAAAATCACTTTGTGTACACATGTGTGACGCCTTGTTTTCCACCAGGAAACTGTTCAAAACAGTTCATTTCTGTAAAAACTATGTCGCAGATGTGTTTCAAGTGGTTTCACAACATAGAAGTTAAGACTCATTGAGTTTCACTCAACTTCAGTTTTGCCCAATGCAAGTCAATGGGATTTCAAAAGTGAGTTTGAGATGTTGAAGTGCACTTTGAAAACAGTTGGGAAACCATCCAAACAGTTCTTAACCATAAGGGTACTGGGGATTTCATCATTTAGAACTGCTTTTACCAGAGTATTTTGACTTTACACAGCGTTAGAGTTGAAGGTAACCTTATTTCACCATAACGCTTCAGGGCCTGAAAATCACTTTGTGTACACATGTGTGACGCCTTGTTTTCCACCAGGAAACTGTTCAAAACAGTTCATTTCTGTAAAAACTATGTCGCAGATGTGTTTCAAGTGGTTTCACAACATAGAAGTTAAGACTCATTGAGTTTCACTCAACTTCAGTTTTGCCCAATGCAAGTCAATGGGATTTCAAAAGTGAGTTTGAGATGTTGAAGTGCACTTTGAAAACAGTTGGGAAACCATCCAAACAGTTCTTAACCATAAGGGTACTGGGGATTTCATCATTTAGAACTGCTTTTACCAGAGTATTTTGACTTTACACAGCGTTAGAGTTGAAGGTAACCTTATTTCACCATAACGCTTTTCAGGGCCTGAAAATCACTTTGTGTACACATGTGTGACGCCTTGTTTTCCACCAGGAAACTGTTCAAAACAGTTCATTTCTGTAAAAACTATGTCGCAGATGTGTTTCAAGTGGTTTCACAACATAGAAGTTAAGACTCATTGAGTTTCACTCAACTTCAGTTTTGCCCAATGCAAGTCAATGGGATTTCAAAAGTGAGTTTGAGATGTTGAAGTGCACTTTGAAAACAGTTGGGAAACCATCCAAACAGTTCTTAACCATAAGGGTACTGGGGATTTCATCATTTAGAACTGCTTTACCAGAGTATTTTGACTTTACACAGCGTTAGAGTTGAAGGTAACCTTATTTCACCATAACGCTTCAGGGCCTGAAAATCACTTTGTGTACACATGTGTGACGCCTTGTTTTCCACCAGGAAACTGTTCAAAACAGTTCATTTCTGTAAAAACTATGTCGCAGATGTGTTTCAAGTGGTTTCACAACATAGAAGTTAAGACTCATTGAGTTTCACTCAACTTCAGTTTTGCCCAATGCAAGTCAATGGGATTTCAAAAGTGAGTTTGAGATGTTGAAGTGCACTTTGAAAACAGTTGGGAAACCATCCAAACAGTTCTTAACCATAAGGGTACTGGGGATTTCATCATTTAGAACTGCTTTACCAGAGTATTTTGACTTTACACAGCGTTAGAGTTGAAGGTAACCTTATTTCACCATAACGCTTCAGGGCCTGAAAATCACTTTGTGTACACATGTGTGACGCCTTGTTTTCCACCAGGAAACTGTTCAAAACAGTTCATTTCTGTAAAAACTATGTCGCAGATGTGTTTCAAGTGGTTTCACAACATAGAAGTTAAGACTCATTGAGTTTCACTCAACTTCAGTTTTGCCCAATGCAAGTCAATGGGATTTCAAAAGTGAGTTTGAGATGTTGAAGTGCACTTTGAAAACAGTTGGGAAACCATCCAAACAGTTCTTAACCATAAGGGTACTGGGGATTTCATCATTTAGAACTGCTTTTACCAGAGTATTTTGACTTTACACAGCGTTAGAGTTGAAGGTAACCTTATTTCACCATAACGCTTCAGGGCCTGAAAATCACTTTGTGTACACATGTGTGACGCCTTGTTTTCCACCAGGAAACTGTTCAAAACAGTTCATTTCTGTAAAAACTATGTCGCAGATGTGTTTCAAGTGGTTTCACAACATAGAAGTTAAGACTCATTGAGTTTCACTCAACTTCAGTTTTGCCCAATGCAAGTTAATGGGGATTTCAAAAGTGAGTTTGAGATGTTGAAGTGCACTTTGAAAACAGTTGGGAAACCATCCAAACAGTTCTTAACCATAAGGGTACTGGGGATTTCATCATTTAGAACTGCTTTTACCAGAGTATTTTGACTTTACACAGCGTTAGAGTTGAAGGTAACCTTATTTCACCATAACGCTTCAGGGCCTGAAAATCACTTTGTGTACACATGTGTGACGCCTTGTTTTCCACCAGGAAACTGTTCAAAACAGTTCATTTCTGTAAAAACTATGTCGCAGATGTGTTTCAAGTGGTTTCACAACATAGAAGTTAAGACTCATTGAGTTTCACTCAACTTCAGTTTTGCCCAATGCAAGTCAATGGATTTCAAAAGTGAGTTTGAGATGTTGAAGTGCACTTTGAAAACAGTTGGGAAACCATCCAAACAGTTCTTAACCATAAGGGTACTGGGGATTTCATCATTTAGAACTGCTTTACCAGAGTATTTTGACTTTACACAGCGTTAGAGTTGAAGGTAACCTTATTTCACCATAACGCTTTTCAGGGCCTGAAAATCACTTTGTGTACACATGTGTGACGCCTTGTTTTCCACCAGGAAACTGTTCAAAACAGTTCATTTCTGTAAAAACTATGTCGCAGATGTGTTTCAAGTGGTTTCACAACATAGAAGTTAAGACTCATTGAGTTTCACTCAACTTCAGTTTTGCCCAATGCAAGTTAAATAGGATTTTCAAAAGTGAGTTTGAGATGTTGAAGTGCACTTTGAAAACAGTTGGGAAACCATCCAAACAGTTCTTAACCATAAGGGTACTGGGGATTTCATCATTTAGAACTGCTTTACCAGAGTATTTTGACTTTACACAGCGTTAGAGTTGAAGGTAACCTTATTTCACCATAACGCTTTCAGGGCCTGAAAATCACTTTGTGTACACATGTGTGACGCCTTGTTTTCCACCAGGAAACTGTTCAAAACAGTTCATTTCTGTAAAAACTATGTCGCAGATGTGTTTCAAGTGGTTTCACAACATAGAAGTTAAGACTCATTGAGTTTCACTCAACTTCAGTTTTGCCCAATGCAAGTCAATGGATTTCAAAAGTGAGTTTGAGATGTTGAAGTGCACTTTGAAAAACAGTTGGGAAACCATCCAAACAGTTCTTAACCATAAGGGTACTGGGGATTTCATCATTTAGAACTGCTTTTACCAGAATATTTTGACTTTACACAGCGTAGAGTTGAAGGTAACCTTATTTCACCATAACGCGTTTTAGGGCCTGAAAATCACTTTGTGTACACATGTGTGACGCCTTGTTTTCCACCAGGAAACTGTTCAAAACAGTTCATTTCTGTAAAAACTATGTCGCAGATGTGTTTCAAGTGGTTTCACAACATAGAAGTTAAGACTCATTGAGTTTCACTCAACTTCAGTTTTGCCCAATGCAAGTCAATGGGATTTCAAAAGTGAGTTTGAGATGTTGAAGTGCACTTTGAAAACAGTTGGGAAACCATCCAAACAGTTCTTAACCATAAGGGTACTGGGGATTTCATCATTTAGAACTGCTTTTACCAGAGTATTTTGACTTTACACAGCGTTAGAGTTGAAGGTAACCTTATTTCACCATAACGCTTTTCAGGGCCTGAAAATCACTTTGTGTACACATGTGTGACGCCTTGTTTTCCACCAGGAAACTGTTCAAAACAGTTCATTTCTGTAAAAACTATGTCGCAGATGTGTTTCAAGTGGTTTCACAACATAGAAGTTAAGACTCATTGAGTTTCACTCAACTTCAGTTTTGCCCAATGCAAGTCATGGGATTTCAAAAGTGAGTTTGAGATGTTGAAGTGCACTTTGAAAACAGTTGGGAAACCATCCAAACAGTTCTTAACCATAAGGGTACTGGGGATTTCATCATTTAGAACTGCTTTTACCAGAGTATTTTGACTTTACACAGCGTTAGAGTTGAAGGTAACCTTATTTCACCATAACGCTTTCAGGGCCTGAAAATCACTTTGTGTACACATGTGTGACGCCTTGTTTTCCACCAGGAAACTGTTCAAAACAGTTCATTTCTGTAAAAACTATGTCGCAGATGTGTTTCAAGTGGTTTCACAACATAGAAGTTAAGACTCATTGAGTTTCACTCAACTTCAGTTTTGCCCAATGCAAGTCAATGGGATTTCAAAAGTGAGTTTGAGATGTTGAAGTGCACTTTGAAAACAGTTGGGAAACCATCCAAACAGTTCTTAACCATAAGGGTACTGGGGATTTCATCATTTAGAACTGCTTTTACCAGAGTATTTTGACTTTACACAGCGTTAGAGTTGAAGGTAACCTTATTTCACCATAACGCTTTCAGGGCCTGAAAATCACTTTGTGTACACATGTGTGACGCCTTGTTTTCCACCAGGAAACTGTTCAAAACAGTTCATTTCTGTAAAAACTATGTCGCAGATGTGTTTCAAGTGGTTTCACAACATAGAAGTTAAGACTCATTGAGTTTCACTCAACTTCAGTTTTGCCCAATGCAAGTCAATGGATTTCAAAAGTGAGTTTGAGATGTTGAAGTGCACTTTGAAAACAGTTGGGAAACCATCCAAACAGTTCTTAACCATAAGGGTACTGGGGATTTCATCATTTAGAACTGCTTTTACCAGAGTATTTTGACTTTACACAGCGTTAGAGTTGAAGGTAACCTTATTTCACCATAACGCTTCAGGGCCTGAAAATCACTTTGTGTACACATGTGTGACGCCTTGTTTTCCACCAGGAAACTGTTCAAAACAGTTCATTTCTGTAAAAACTATGTCGCAGATGTGTTTCAAGTGGTTTCACAACATAGAAGTTAAGACTCATTGAGTTTCACTCAACTTCAGTTTTGCCCAATGCAAGTCAATGGGATTTCAAAAGTGAGTTTGAGATGTTGAAGTGCACTTTGAAAACAGTTGGGAAACCATCCAAACAGTTCTTAACCATAAGGGTACTGGGGATTTCATTTAGAACTGCTTTTACCAGAGTATTTTGACTTTACAGCGTTAGAGTTGAAGGTAACCTTATTTCACCATAACGCTTCTTCAGGGCCTGAAAATCACTTTGTGTACACATGTGTGACGCCTTGTTTTCCACCAGGAAACTGTTCAAAACAGTTCATTTCTGTAAAAACTATGTCGCAGATGTGTTTCAAGTGGTTTCACAACATAGAAGTTAAGACTCATTGAGTTTCACTCAACTTCAGTTTTGCCCAATGCAAGTCAATGGGATTTCAAAAGTGAGTTTGAGATGTTGAAGTGCACTTTGAAAACAGTTGGGAAACCATCCAAACAGTTCTTAACCATAAGGGTACTGGGGATTTCATCATTTAGAACTGCTTTTACCAGAGTATTTTGACTTTACACAGCGTTAGAGTTGAAGGTAACCTTATTTCACCATAACGCTTTCAGGGCCTGAAAATCACTTTGTGTACACATGTGTGACGCCTTGTTTTCCACCAGGAAACTGTTCAAAACAGTTCATTTCTGTAAAAACTATGTCGCAGATGTGTTTCAAGTGGTTTCACAACATAGAAGTTAAGACTCATTGAGTTTCACTCAACTTCAGTTTTGCCCAATGCAAGTCAATGGGATTTCAAAAGTGAGTTTGAGATGTTGAAGTGCACTTTGAAAACAGTTGGGAAACCATCCAAACAGTTCTTAACCTTAAGGGTACTGGGGATTTCATCATTTAGAACTGCTTTTACCAGAGTATTTTGACTTTACACAGCGTTAGAGTTGAAGGTAACCTTATTTCACCATAACGCTTCAGGGCCTGAAAATCACTTTGTGTACACATGTGTGACGCCTTGTTTTCCACCAGGAAACTGTTCAAAACAGTTCATTTCTGTAAAAACTATGTCGCAGATGTGTTTCAAGTGGTTTCACAACATAGAAGTTAAGACTCATTGAGTTTCACTCAACTTCAGTTTTGCCCAATGCAAGTCAATGGGATTTCAAAAGTGAGTTTGAGATGTTGAAGTGCACTTTGAAAACAGTTGGGAAACCATCCAAACAGTTCTTAACCATAAGGGTACTGGGGATTTCATCATTTAGAACTGCTTTTACCAGAGTATTTTGACTTTACACAGTTAGAGTTGAAGGTAACCTTATTTCACCATAACGCTTCAGGGCCTGAAAATCACTTTGTGTACACATGTGTGACGCCTTGTTTTCCACCAGGAAACTGTTCAAAACAGTTCATTTCTGTAAAAACTATGTCGCAGATGTGTTTCAAGTGGTTTCACAACATAGAAGTTAAGACTCATTGAGTTTCACTCAACTTCAGTTTTGCCCAATGCAAGTCAATAGGATTTCAAAAGTGAGTTTGAGATGTTGAAGTGCACTTTGAAAACAGTTGGGAAACCATCCAAACAGTTCTTAACCATAAGGGTACTGGGGATTTCATCATTTAGAACTGCTTTTACCAGAGTATTTTGACTTTACACAGCGTTAGAGTTGAAGGTAACCTTATTTCACCATAACGCTTTCAGGGCCTGAAAATCACTTTGTGTACACATGTGTGACGCCTTGTTTTCCACCAGGAAACTGTTCAAAACAGTTCATTTCTGTAAAAACTATGTCGCAGATGTGTTTCAAGTGGTTTCACAACATAGAAGTTAAGACTCATTGAGTTTCACTCAACTTCAGTTTTGCCCAATGCAAGTCAATGGATTTCAAAAGTGAGTTTGAGATGTTGAAGTGCACTTTGAAAACAGTTGGGAAACCATCCAAACAGTTCTTAACCATAAGGGTACTGGGGATTTCATCATTTAGAACTGCTTTTACCAGAGTATTTTGACTTTACACAGCGTTAGAGTTGAAGGTAACCTTATTTCACCATAACGCTTTCAGGGCCTGAAAATCACTTTGTGTACACATGTGTGACGCCTTGTTTTCCACCAGGAAACTGTTCAAAACAGTTCATTTCTGTAAAAACTATGTCGCAGATGTGTTTCAAGTGGTTTCACAACATAGAAGTTAAGACTCATTGAGTTTCACTCAACTTCAGTTTTGCCCAATGCAAGTCAATGGGATTTCAAAAGTGAGTTTGAGATGTTGAAGTGCACTTTGAAAACAGTTGGGAAACCATCCAAACAGTTCTTAACCATAAGGGTACTGGGGATTTCATCATTTAGAACTGCTTTTACCAGAGTATTTTGACTTTACACAGCGTTAGAGTTGAAGGTAACCTTATTTCACCATAACGCTTCAGGGCCTGAAAATCACTTTGTGTACACATGTGTGACGCCTTGTTTTCCACCAGGAAACTGTTCAAAACAGTTCATTTCTGTAAAAACTATGTCGCAGATGTGTTTCAAGTGGTTTCACAACATAGAAGTTAAGACTCATTGAGTTTCACTCAACTTCAGTTTTGCCCAATGCAAGTCAATGGGATTTCAAAAGTGAGTTTGAGATGTTGAAGTGCACTTTGAAAACAGTTGGGAAACCATCCAAACAGTTCTTAACCATAAGGGTACTGGGGATTTCATCATTTAGAACTGCTTTTACCAGAGTATTTTGACTTTACACAGCGTTAGAGTTGAAGGTAACCTTATTTCACCATAACGCTTTCAGGGCCTGAAAATCACTTTGTGTACACATGTGTGACGCCTTGTTTTCCACCAGGAAACTGTTCAAAACAGTTCATTTCTGTAAAAACTATGTCGCAGATGTGTTTCAAGTGGTTTCACAACATAGAAGTTAAGACTCATTGAGTTTCACTCAACTTCAGTTTTGCCCAATGCAAGTCAATGGGATTTCAAAAGTGAGTTTGAGATGTTGAAGTGCACTTTGAAAACAGTTGGGAAACCATCCAAACAGTTCTTAACCATAAGGGTACTGGGGATTTCATCATTTAGAACTGCTTTTACCAGAGTATTTTGACTTTACACAGCGTTAGAGTTGAAGGTAACCTTATTTCACCATAACGCTTTCAGGGCCTGAAAATCACTTTGTGTACACATGTGTGACGCCTTGTTTTCCACCAGGAAACTGTTCAAAACAGTTCATTTCTGTAAAAACTATGTCGCAGATGTGTTTCAAGTGGTTTCACAACATAGAAGTTAAGACTCATTGAGTTTCACTCAACTTCAGTTTTGCCCAATGCAAGTCAATGGGATTTCAAAAGTGAGTTTGAGATGTTGAAGTGCAAGTGCACTTTGAAAACAGTTGGGAAACCATCCAAACAGTTCTTAACCATAAGGGTACTGGGGATTTCATCATTTAGAACTGCTTTTACCAGAGTATTTTGACTTTACACAGCGTTAGAGTTGAAGGTAACCTTATTTCACCATAACGCTTTCAGGGCCTGAAAATCACTTTGTGTACACATGTGTGACGCCTTGTTTTCCACCAGGAAACTGTTCAAAACAGTTCATTTCTGTAAAAACTATGTCGCAGATGTGTTTCAAGTGGTTTCACAACATAGAAGTTAAGACTCATTGAGTTTCACTCAACTTCAGTTTTGCCCAATGCAAGTCAATGGGATTTCAAAAGTGAGTTTGAGATGTTGAAGTGCACTTTGAAAACAGTTGGGAAACCATCCAAACAGTTCTTAACCATAAGGGTACTGGGGATTTCATCATTTAGAACTGCTTTTACCAGAGTATTTTGACTTTACACAGCGTTAGAGTTGAAGGTAACCTTATTTCACCATAACGCTTTCAGGGCCTGAAAATCACTTTGTGTACACATGTGTGACGCCTTGTTTTCCACCAGGAAACTGTTCAAAACAGTTCATTTCTGTAAAAACTATGTCGCAGATGTGTTTCAAGTGGTTTCACAACATAGAAGTTAAGACTCATTGAGTTTCACTCAACTTCAGTTTTGCCCAATGCAAGTCAATGGGATTTCAAAAGTGAGTTTGAGATGTTGAAGTGCACTTTGAAAACAGTTGGGAAACCATCCAAACAGTTCTTAACCATAAGGGTACTGGGGATTTCATCATTTAGAACTGTTTTACCAGAGTATTTTGACTTTACACAGCGTTAGAGTTGAAGGTAACCTTATTTCACCATAACGCTTTCAGGGCCTGAAAATCACTTTGTGTACACATGTGTGACGCCTTGTTTTCCACCAGGAAACTGTTCAAAACAGTTCATTTCTGTAAAAACTATGTCGCAGATGTGTTTCAAGTGGTTTCACAACATAGAAGTTAAGACTCATTGAGTTTCACTCAACTTCAGTTTTGCCCAATGCAAGTCAATAGGATTTCAAAAGTGAGTTTGAGATGTTGAAGTGCACTTTGAAAACAGTTGGGAAACCATCCAAACAGTTCTTAACCATAAGGGTACTGGGGATTTCATCATTTAGAACTGCTTTTACCAGAGTATTTTGACTTTACACAGCGTTAGAGTTGAAGGTAACCTTATTTCACCATAACGCTTCAGGGCCTGAAAATCACTTTGTGTACACATGTGTGACGCCTTGTTTTCCACCAGGAAACTGTTCAAAACAGTTCATTTCTGTAAAAACTATGTCGCAGATGTGTTTCAAGTGGTTTCACAACATAGAAGTTAAGACTCATTGAGTTTCACTCAACTTCAGTTTTGCCCAATGCAAGTCAATGGGATTTCAAAAGTGAGTTTGAGATGTTGAAGTGCACTTTGAAAACAGTTGGGAAACCATCCAAACAGTTCTTAACCATAAGGGTACTGGGGATTTCATCATTTAGAACTGTTTTACCAGAGTATTTTGACTTTACACAGCGTTAGAGTTGAAGGTAACCTTATTTCACCATAACGCTTTCAGGGCCTTCAGGGCCTGAAATTCACTTTGTGTACACATGTGTGACGCCTTGTTTTCCACCAGGAAACTGTTCAAAACAGTTCATTTCTGTAAAAACTATGTCGCAGATGTGTTTCAAGTGGTTTCACAACATAGAAGTTAAGACTCATTGAGTTTCACTCAACTTCAGTTTTGCCCAATGCAAGTCAATGGGATTTCAAAAGTGAGTTTGAGATGTTGAAGTGCACTTTGAAAACAGTTGGGAAACCATCCAAACAGTTCTTAACCATAAGGGTACTGGGGATTTCATCATTTAGAACTGCTTTTACCAGAGTATTTTGACTTTACACAGCGTTAGAGTTGAAGGTAACCTTATTTCACCATAACGCTTTCAGGGCCTGAAAATCACTTTGTGTACACATGTGTGACGCCTTGTTTTCCACCAGGAAACTGTTCAAAACAGTTCATTTCTGTAAAAACTATGTCGCAGATGTGTTTCAAGTGGTTTCACAACATAGAAGTTAAGACTCATTGAGTTTCACTCAACTTCAGTTTTGCCCAATGCAGTTCAATGGGATTTCAAAAGTGAGTTTGAGATGTTGAAGTGCACTTTGAAAACAGTTGGGAAACCATCCAAACAGTTCTTAACCATAAGGGTACTGGGGATTTCATCATTTAGAACTGCTTTACCAGAGTATTTTGACTTTACACAGCGTTAGAGTTGAAGGTAACCTTATTTCACCATAACGCTTTCAGGGCCTGAAAATAACTTTGTGTACACATGTGTGACGCCTTGTTTTCCACCAGGAAACTGTTCAAAACAGTTCATTTCTGTAAAAACTATGTCGCAGATGTGTTTCAAGTGGTTTCACAACATAGAAGTTAAGACTCATTGAGTTTCACTCAACTTCAGTTTTGCCCAATGCAAGTCAATGGGATTTCAAAAGTGAGTTTGAGATGTTGAAGTGCACTTTGAAAACAGTTGGGAAACCATCCAAACAGTTCTTAACCATAAGGGTACTGGGGATTTCATCATTTAGAACTGCTTTTACCAGAGTATTTTGACTTTACACAGCGTTAGAGTTGAAGGTAACCTTATTTCACCATAACGCTTCAGGGCCTGAAAATCACTTTGTGTACACATGTGTGACGCCTTGTTTTCCACCAGGAAACTGTTCAAAACAGTTCATTTCTGTAAAAACTATGTCGCAGATGTGTTTCAAGTGGTTTCACAACATAGAAGTTAAGACTCATTGAGTTTCACTCAACTTCAGTTTTGCCCAATGCAAGTCAATAGGATTTCAAAAGTGAGTTTGAGATGTTGAAGTGCACTTTGAAAACAGTTGGGAAACCATCCAAACAGTTCTTAACCATAAGGGTACTGGGGATTTCATCATTTAGAACTGCTTTACCAGAGTATTTTGACTTTACACAGCGTTAGAGTTGAAGGTAACCTTATTTCACCATAACGCTTTCAGGGCCTGAAAATCACTTTGTGTACACATGTGTGACGCCTTGTTTTCCACCAGGAAACTGTTCAAAACAGTTCATTTCTGTAAAAACTATGTCGCAGATGTGTTTCAAGTGGTTTCACAACATAGAAGTTAAGACTCATTGAGTTTCACTCAACTTCAGTTTTGCCCAATGCAAGTCAATAGGATTTCAAAAGTGAGTTTGAGATGTTGAAGTGCACTTTGAAAAACAGTTGGGAAACCATCCAAACAGTTCTTAACCATAAGGGTACTGGGGATTTCATCATTTAGAACTGCTTTTACCAGAGTATTTTGACTTTACACAGCGTTAGAGTTGAAGGTAACCTTATTTCACCATAACGCTTCAGGGCCTGAAAATCACTTTGTGTACACATGTGTGACGCCTTGTTTTCCACCAGGAAACTGTTCAAAACAGTTCATTTCTGTAAAAACTATGTCGCAGATGTGTTTCAAGTGGTTTCACAACATAGAAGTTAAGACTCATTGAGTTTCACTCAACTTCAGTTTTGCCCAATGCAAGTTAATGGGATTTCAAAAGTGAGTTTGAGATGTTGAAGTGCACTTTGAAAACAGTTGGGAAACCATCCAAACAGTTCTTAACCATAAGGGTACTGGGGATTTCATCATTTAGAACTGTTTTACCAGAGTATTTTGACTTTACACAGCGTTAGAGTTGAAGGTAACCTTATTTCACCATAACGCTTTCAGGGCCTGAAAATCACTTTGTGTACACATGTGTGACGCCTTGTTTTCCACCAGGAAACTGTTCAAAACAGTTCATTTCTGTAAAAACTATGTCGCAGATGTGTTTCAAGTGGTTTCACAACATAGAAGTTAAGACTCATTGAGTTTCACTCAACTTCAGTTTTGCCCAATGCAAGTCAATGGGATTTCAAAAGTGAGTTTGAGATGTTGAAGTGCACTTTGAAAACAGTTGGGAAACCATCCAAACAGTTCTTAACCATAAGGGTACTGGGGATTTCATCATTTAGAACTGTTTTACCAGAGTATTTTGACTTTACACAGCGTTAGAGTTGAAGGTAACCTTATTTCACCATAACGCTTTCAGGGCCTGAAAATCACTTTGTGTACACATGTGTGACGCCTTGTTTTCCACCAGGAAACTGTTCAAAACAGTTCATTTCTGTAAAAACTATGTCGCAGATGTGTTTCAAGTGGTTTCACAACATAGAAGTTAAGACTCATTGAGTTTCACTCAACTTCAGTTTTGCCCAATGCAAGTCAATGGGATTTCAAAAGTGAGTTTGAGATGTTGAAGTGCACTTTGAAAACAGTTGGGAAACCATCCAAACAGTTCTTAACCATAAGGGTACTGGGGATTTCATCATTTAGAACTGCTTTACCAGAGTATTTTGACTTTACACAGCGTTAGAGTTGAAGGTAATCTTATTTCACCATAACGCTTTCAGGGCCTGAAAATCACTTTGTGTACACATGTGTGACGCCTTGTTTTCCACCAGGAAACTGTTCAAAACAGTTCATTTCTGTAAAAACTATGTCGCAGATGTGTTTCAAGTGGTTTCACAACATAGAAGTTAAGACTCATTGAGTTTCACTCAACTTCAGTTTTGCCCAATGCAAGTCAATGGGATTTCAAAAGTGAGTTTGAGATGTTGAAGTGCACTTTGAAAACAGTTGGGAAACCATCCAAACAGTTCTTAACCATAAGGGTACTGGGGATTTCATCATTTAGAACTGCTTTTACCAGAGTATTTTGACTTTACAGAGTTAGAGTTGAAGGTAACCTTATTTCACCATAACGCTTTCAGGGCCTGAAAATCACTTTGTGTACACATGTGTGACGCCTTGTTTTCCACCAGGAAACTGTTCAAAACAGTTCATTTCTGTAAAAACTATGTCGCAGATGTGTTTCAAGTGGTTTCACAACATAGAAGTTAAGACTCATTGAGTTTCACTCAACTTCAGTTTTGCCCAATGCAAGTCAATGGGATTTCAAAAGTGAGTTTGAGATGTTGAAGTGCACTTTGAAAACAGTTGGGAAACCATCCAAACAGTTCTTAACCATAAGGGTACTGGGGATTTCATCATTTAGAACTGCTTTTACCAGAGTATTTTGACTTTACACAGCGTTAGAGTTGAAGGTAACCTTATTTCACCATAACGCTTTCAGGGCCTGAAAATCACTTTGTGTACACATGTGTGACGCCTTGTTTTCCACCAGGAAACTGTTCAAAACAGTTCATTTCTGTAAAAACTATGTCGCAGATGTGTTTCAAGTGGTTTCACAACATAGAAGTTAAGACTCATTGAGTTTCACTCAACTTCAGTTTTGCCCAATGCAAGTCAATGGGATTTCAAAAGTGAGTTTGAGATGTTGAAGTGCACTTTGAAAACAGTTGGGAAACCATCCAAACAGTTCTTAACCATAAGGGTACTGGGGATTTCATCATTTAGAACTGCTTTTACCAGAGTATTTTGACTTTACACAGCGTTAGAGTTGAAGGTAACCTTATTTCACCATAACGCTTCAGGGCCTGAAAATCACTTTGTGTACACATGTGTGACGCCTTGTTTTCCACCAGGAAACTGTTCAAAACAGTTCATTTCTGTAAAAACTATGTCGCAGATGTGTTTCAAGTGGTTTCACAACATAGAAGTTAAGACTCATTGAGTTTCACTCAACTTCAGTTTTGCCCAATGCAAGTTAATGGGATTTCAAAAGTGAGTTTGAGATGTTGAAGTGCACTTTGAAAACAGTTGGGAAACCATCCAAACAGTTCTTAACCATAAGGGTACTGGGGATTTCATCATTTAGAACTGTTTTACCAGAGTATTTTGACTTTACACAGCGTTAGAGTTGAAGGTAACCTTATTTCACCATAACGCTTTCAGGGCCTGAAATTCACTTTGTGTACACATGTGTGACGCCTTGTTTTCCACCAGGAAACTGTTCAAAACAGTTCATTTCTGTAAAAACTATGTCGCAGATGTGTTTCAAGTGGTTTCACAACATAGAAGTTAAGACTCATTGAGTTTCACTCAACTTCAGTTTTGCCCAATGCAAGTCAATAGGATTTCAAAAGTGAGTTTGAGATGTTGAAGTGCACTTTGAAAACAGTTGGGAAACCATCCAAACAGTTCTTAACCATAAGTGTACTGGGGATTTCATCATTTAGAACTGCTTTTACCAGAGTATTTTGACTTTACACAGCGTTAGAGTTGAAGGTAACCTTATTTCACCATAACGCTTTCAGGGCCTGAAAATCACTTTGTGTACACATGTGTGACGCCTTGTTTTCCACCAGGAAACTGTTCAAAACAGTTCATTTCTGTAAAAACTATGTCGCAGATGTGTTTCAAGTGGTTTCACAACATAGAAGTTAAGACTCATTGAGTTTCACTCAACTTCAGTTTTGCCCAATGCAAGTTAATGGGATTTCAAAAGTGAGTTTGAGATGTTGAAGTGCACTTTGAAAACAGTTGGGAAACCATCCAAACAGTTCTTAACCATAAGGGTACTGGGGATTTCATCATTTAGAACTGTTTTACCAGAGTATTTTGACTTTACACAGCGTTAGAGTTGAAGGTAACCTTATTTCACCATAACGCTTTCAGGGCCTGAAAATCACTTTGTGTACACATGTGTGACGCCTTGTTTTCCACCAGGAAACTGTTCAAAACAGTTCATTTCTGTAAAAACTATGTCGCAGATGTGTTTCAAGTGGTTTCACAACATAGAAGTTAAGACTCATTGAGTTTCACTCAACTTCAGTTTTGCCCAATGCAAGTCAATAGGATTTCAAAAGTGAGTTTGAGATGTTGAAGTGCACTTTGAAAACAGTTGGGAAACCATCCAAACAGTTCTTAACCATAAGGGTACTGGGGATTTCATCATTTAGAACTGCTTTTACCAGAGTATTTTGACTTTACACAGCGTTAGAGTTGAAGGTAACCTTATTTCACCATAACGCTTCAGGGCCTGAAAATCACTTTGTGTACACATGTGTGACGCCTTGTTTTCCACCAGGAAACTGTTCAAAACAGTTCATTTCTGTAAAAACTATGTCGCAGATGTGTTTCAAGTGGTTTCACAACATAGAAGTTAAGACTCATTGAGTTTCACTCAACTTCAGTTTTGCCCAATGCAAGTCAATGGATTTCAAAAGTGAGTTTGAGATGTTGAAGTGCACTTTGAAAACAGTTGGGAAACCATCCAAACAGTTCTTAACCATAAGGGTACTGGGGATTTCATCATTTAGAACTGCTTTTACCAGAGTATTTTGACTTTACACAGCGTTAGAGTTGAAGGTAACCTTATTTCACCATAACGCTTTCAGGGCCTGAAAATCACTTTGTGTACACATGTGTGACGCCTTGTTTTCCACCAGGAAACTGTTCAAAACAGTTCATTTCTGTAAAAACTATGTCGCAGATGTGTTTCAAGTGGTTTCACAACATAGAAGTTAAGACTCATTGAGTTTCACTCAACTTCAGTTTTGCCCAATGCAAGTCAATAGGATTTCAAAAGTGAGTTTGAGATGTTGAAGTGCACTTTGAAAACAGTTGGGAAACCATCCAAACAGTTCTTAACCATAAGGGTACTGGGGATTTCATCATTTAGAACTGCTTTTACCAGAGTATTTTGACTTTACACAGCGTTAGAGTTGAAGGTAACCTTATTTCACCATAACGCTTTCAGGGCCTGAAAATCACTTTGTGTACACATGTGTGACGCCTTGTTTTCCACCAGGAAACTGTTCAAAACAGTTCATTTCTGTAAAAACTATGTCGCAGATGTGTTTCAAGTGGTTTCACAACATAGAAGTTAAGACTCATTGAGTTTCACTCAACTTCAGTTTTGCCCAATGCAAGTCAATAGGATTTCAAAAGTGAGTTTGAGATGTTGAAGTGCACTTTGAAAACAGTTGGGAAACCATCCAAACAGTTCTTAACCATAAGGGTACTGGGGATTTCATCATTTAGAACTGCTTTTACCAGAGTATTTTGACTTTACACAGTAGAGTTGAAGGTAACCTTATTTCACCATAACGCTTCAGGGCCTGAAAATCACTTTGTGTACACATGTGTGACGCCTTGTTTTCCACCAGGAAACTGTTCAAAACAGTTCATTTCTGTAAAAACTATGTCGCAGATGTGTTTCAAGTGGTTTCACAACATAGAAGTTAAGACTCATTGAGTTTCACTCAACTTCAGTTTTGCCCAATGCAAGTCAATGGGATTTCAAAAGTGAGTTTGAGATGTTGAAGTGCACTTTGAAAACAGTTGGGAAACCATCCAAACAGTTCTTAACCATAAGGGTACTGGGGATTTCATCATTTAGAACTGCTTTTACCAGAGTATTTTGACTTTACACAGCGTTAGAGTTGAAGGTAACCTTATTTCACCATAACGCTTTTCAGGGCCTGAAAATCACTTTGTGTACACATGTGTGACGCCTTGTTTTCCACCAGGAAACTGTTCAAAACAGTTCATTTCTGTAAAAACTATGTCGCAGATGTGTTTCAAGTGGTTTCACAACATAGAAGTTAAGACTCATTGAGTTTCACTCAACTTCAGTTTTGCCCAATGCAAGTCAATGGGATTTCAAAAGTGAGTTTGAGATGTTGAAGTGCACTTTGAAAACAGTTGGGAAACCATCCAAACAGTTCTTAACCATAAGGGTACTGGGGATTTCATCATTTAGAACTGTTTTACCAGAGTATTTTGACTTTACACAGCGTTAGAGTTGAAGGTAACCTTATTTCACCATAACGCTTTCAGGGCCTGAAAATCACTTTGTGTACACATGTGTGACGCCTTGTTTTCCACCAGGAAACTGTTCAAAACAGTTCATTTCTGTAAAAACTATGTCGCAGATGTGTTTCAAGTGGTTTCACAACATAGAAGTTAAGACTCATTGAGTTTCACTCAACTTCAGTTTTGCCCAATGCAAGTCAATAGGATTTCAAAAGTGAGTTTGAGATGTTGAAGTGCACTTTGAAAACAGTTGGGAAACCATCCAAACAGTTCTTAACCATAAGGGTACTGGGGATTTCATCATTTAGAACTGCTTTTACCAGAGTATTTTGACTTTACACAGCGTTAGAGTTGAAGGTAACCTTATTTCACCATAACGCTTTCAGGGCCTGAAAATCACTTTGTGTACACATGTGTGACGCCTTGTTTTCCACCAGGAAACTGTTCAAAACAGTTCATTTCTGTAAAAACTATGTCGCAGATGTGTTTCAAGTGGTTTCACAACATAGAAGTTAAGACTCATTGAGTTTCACTCAACTTCAGTTTTGCCCAATGCAAGTCAATGGATTTCAAAAGTGAGTTTGAGATGTTGAAGTGCACTTTGAAAACAGTTGGGAAACCATCCAAACAGTTCTTAACCATAAGGGTACTGGGGATTTCATCATTTAGAACTGCTTTTACCAGAGTATTTTGACTTTACACAGTTAGAGTTGAAGGTAACCTTATTTCACCATAACGCTTTCAGGGCCTGAAAATCACTTTGTGTACACATGTGTGACGCCTTGTTTTCCACCAGGAAACTGTTCAAAACAGTTCATTTCTGTAAAAACTATGTCGCAGATGTGTTTCAAGTGGTTTCACAACATAGAAGTTAAGACTCATTGAGTTTCACTCAACTTCAGTTTTGCCCAATGCAAGTCAATAGGATTTCAAAAGTGAGTTTGAGATGTTGAAGTGCACTTTGAAAACAGTTGGGAAACCATCCAAACAGTTCTTAACCATAAGGGTACTGGGGATTTCATCATTTAGAACTGCTTTACCAGAGTATTTTGACTTTACACAGCGTTAGAGTTGAAGGTAACCTTATTTCACCATAACGCTTTCAGGGCCTGAAAATCACTTTGTGTACACATGTGTGACGCCTTGTTTTCCACCAGGAAACTGTTCAAAACAGTTCATTTCTGTAAAAACTATGTCGCAGATGTGTTTCAAGTGGTTTCACAACATAGAAGTTAAGACTCATTGAGTTTCACTCAACTTCAGTTTTGCCCAATGCAAGTCAATGGGATTTCAAAAGTGAGTTTGAGAAGTTGAATTGCTCTTTGATAAACAGTTGGGAAACCATCCAAACAGTTCTTAACCATAAGGGTACTGGGGATTTTTCATTTAGAACTGCTTTACCAGAGTATTTTGACTTTACACAGCGTTAGAGTTGAAGGTAACCTTATTTCACCATAACGCTTTCAGGGCCTGAAAATCACTTTGTGTACACATGTGTGACGCCTTGTTTTCCACCAGGAAACTGTTCAAAACAGTTCATTTCTGTAAAAACTATGTCGCAGATGTGTTTCAAGTGGTTTCACAACATAGAAGTTAAGACTCATTGAGTTTCACTCAACTTCAGTTTTGCCCAATGCAAGTCAATGGGATTTCAAAAGTGAGTTTGAGATGTTGAAGTGCACTTTGAAAACAGTTGGGAAACCATCCAAACAGTTCTTAACCATAAGGGTACTGGGGATTTCATCATTTAGAACTGCTTTTACCAGAGTATTTTGACTTTACACAGCGTTAGAGTTGAAGGTAACCTTATTTCACCATAACGCTTCAGGGCCTGAAAATCACTTTGTGTACACATGTGTGACGCCTTGTTTTCCACCAGGAAACTGTTCAAAACAGTTCATTTCTGTAAAAACTATGTCGCAGATGTGTTTCAAGTGGTTTCACAACATAGAAGTTAAGACTCATTGAGTTTCACTCAACTTCAGTTTTGCCCAATGCAAGTCAATGGGATTTCAAAAGTGAGTTTGAGATGTTGAAGTGCACTTTGAAAACAGTTGGGAAACCATCCAAACAGTTCTTAACCATAAGGGTACTGGGGATTTCATCATTTAGAACTGTTTTACCAGAGTATTTTGACTTTACACAGCGTTAGAGTTGAAGGTAACCTTATTTCACCATAACGCTTTCAGGGCCTGAAAATCACTTTGTGTACACATGTGTGACGCCTTGTTTTCCACCAGGAAACTGTTCAAAACAGTTCATTTCTGTAAAAACTATGTCGCAGATGTGTTTCAAGTGGTTTCACAACATAGAAGTTAAGACTCATTGAGTTTCACTCAACTTCAGTTTTGCCCAATGCAAGTCAATGGGATTTCAAAAGTGAGTTTGAGATGTTGAAGTGCACTTTGAAAACAGTTGGGAAACCATCCAAACAGTTCTTAACCATAAGGGTACTGGGGATTTCATCATTTAGAACTGCTTTTACCAGAGTATTTTGACTTTACACAGCGTTAGAGTTGAAGGTAACCTTATTTCACCATAACGCTTTCAGGGCCTGAAATTCACTTTGTGTACACATGTGTGACGCCTTGTTTTCCACCAGGAAACTGTTCAAAACAGTTCATTTCTGTAAAAACTATGTCGCAGATGTGTTTCAAGTGGTTTCACAACATAGAAGTTAAGACTCATTGAGTTTCACTCAACTTCAGTTTTGCCCAATGCAAGTCAATAGGATTTCAAAAGTGAGTTTGAGATGTTGAAGTGCACTTTGAAAACAGTTGGGAAACCATCCAAACAGTTCTTAACCATAAGGGTACTGGGGATTTCATCATTTAGAACTGCTTTTACCAGAGTATTTTGACTTTACACAGCGTTAGAGTTGAAGGTAACCTTATTTCACCATAACGCTTTCAGGGCCTGAAAATCACTTTGTGTACACATGTGTGACGCCTTGTTTTCCACCAGGAAACTGTTCAAAACAGTTCATTTCTGTAAAAACTATGTCGCAGATGTGTTTCAAGTGGTTTCACAACATAGAAGTTAAGACTCATTGAGTTTCACTCAACTTCAGTTTTGCCCAATGCAAGTCAATGGGATTTCAAAAGTGAGTTTGAGATGTTGAAGTGCACTTTGAAAACAGTTGGGAAACCATCCAAACAGTTCTTAACCATAAGGGTACTGGGGATTTCATCATTTAGAACTGCTTTTACCAGAGTATTTTGACTTTACACAGCGTTAGAGTTGAAGGTAACCTTATTTCACCATAACGCTTTTCAGGGCCTGAAAATCACTTTGTGTACACATGTGTGACGCCTTGTTTTCCACCAGGAAACTGTTCAAAACAGTTCATTTCTGTAAAAACTATGTCGCAGATGTGTTTCAAGTGGTTTCACAACATAGAAGTTAAGACTCATTGAGTTTCACTCAACTTCAGTTTTGCCCAATGCAAGTCAATAGGATTTCAAAAGTGAGTTTGAGATGTTGAAGTGCACTTTGAAAACAGTTGGGAAACCATCCAAACAGTTCTTAACCATAAGGGTACTGGGGATTTCATCATTTAGAACTGCTTTTACCAGAGTATTTTGACTTTACACAGCGTTAGAGTTGAAGGTAACCTTATTTCACCATAACGCTTTCAGGGCCTGAAAATCACTTTGTGTACACATGTGTGACGCCTGTGTTTTCCACCAGGAAACTGTTCAAAACAGTTCATTTCTGTAAAAACTATGTCGCAGATGTGTTTCAAGTGGTTTCACAACATAGAAGTTAAGACTCATTGAGTTTCACTCAACTTCAGTTTTGCCCAATGCAAGTCAATGGGATTTCAAAAGTGAGTTTGAGATGTTGAAGTGCACTTTGAAAACAGTTGGGAAACCATCCAAACAGTTCTTAACCATAAGGGTACTGGGGATTTCATCATTTAGAACTGTTTTACCAGAGTATTTTGACTTTACACAGCGTTAGAGTTGAAGGTAACCTTATTTCACCATAACGCTTCAGGGCCTGAAAATCACTTTGTGTACACATGTGTGACGCCTTGTTTTCCACCAGGAAACTGTTCAAAACAGTTCATTTCTGTAAAAACTATGTCGCAGATGTGTTTCAAGTGGTTTCACAACATAGAAGTTAAGACTCATTGAGTTTCACTCAACTTCAGTTTTGCCCAATGCAAGTCAATAGATTTCAAAAGTGAGTTTGAGATGTTGAAGTGCACTTTGAAAACAGTTGGGAAACCATCCAAACAGTTCTTAACCATAAGGGTACTGGGGATTTCATCATTTAGAACTGCTTTTACCAGAGTATTTTGACTTTACACAGCGTTAGAGTTGAAGGTAACCTTATTTCACCATAACGCTTCAGGGGCCTGAAAATCACTTTGTGTACACATGTGTGACGCCTTGTTTTCCACCAGGAAACTGTTCAAAACAGTTCATTTCTGTAAAAACTATGTCGCAGATGTGTTTCAAGTGGTTTCACAACATAGAAGTTAAGACTCATTGAGTTTCACTCAACTTCAGTTTTGCCCAATGCAAGTCAATGGGATTTCAAAAGTGAGTTTGAGATGTTGAAGTGCACTTTGAAAACAGTTGGGAAACCATCCAAACAGTTCTTAACCATAAGGGTACTGGGGATTTCATCATTTAGAACTGCTTTTACCAGAGTATTTTGACTTTACACAGCGTTAGAGTTGAAGGTAACCTTATTTCACCATAACGCTTTCAGGGCCTGAAAATCACTTTGTGTACACATGTGTGACGCCTTGTTTTCCACCAGGAAACTGTTCAAAACAGTTCATTTCTGTAAAAACTATGTCGCAGATGTGTTTCAAGTGGTTTCACAACATAGAAGTTAAGACTCATTGAGTTTCACTCAACTTCAGTTTTGCCCAATGCAAGTCAATGGGATTTCAAAAGTGAGTTTGAGATGTTGAAGTGCACTTTGAAAACAGTTGGGAAACCATCCAAACAGTTCTTAACCATAAGGGTACTGGGGATTTCATCATTTAGAACTGCTTTTACCAGAGTATTTTGACTTTACACAGCGTTAGAGTTGAAGGTAACCTTATTTCACCATAACGCTTCAGGGCCTGAAAATCACTTTGTGTACACATGTGTGACGCCTTGTTTTCCACCAGGAAACTGTTCAAAACAGTTCATTTCTGTAAAAACTATGTCGCAGATGTGTTTCAAGTGGTTTCACAACATAGAAGTTAAGACTCATTGAGTTTCACTCAACTTCAGTTTTGCCCAATGCAAGTCAATGGGATTTCAAAAGTGAGTTTGAGATGTTGAAGTGCACTTTGAAAACAGTTGGGAAACCATCCAAACAGTTCTTAACCATAAGGGTACTGGGGATTTCATCATTTAGAACTGTTTTACCAGAGTATTTTGACTTTACACAGCGTTAGAGTTGAAGGTAACCTTATTTCACCATAACGCTTTCAGGGCCTGAAAATCACTTTGTGTACACATGTGTGACGCCTTGTTTTCCACCAGGAAACTGTTCAAAACAGTTCATTTCTGTAAAAACTATGTCGCAGATGTGTTTCAAGTGGTTTCACAACATAGAAGTTAAGACTCATTGAGTTTCACTCAACTTCAGTTTTGCCCAATGCAAGTCAATAGGATTTCAAAAGTGAGTTTGAGATGTTGAAGTGCACTTTGAAAACAGTTGGGAAACCATCCAAACAGTTCTTAACCATAAGGGTACTGGGGATTTCATCATTTAGAACTGCTTTTACCAGAGTATTTTGACTTTACACAGCGTTAGAGTTGAAGGTAACCTTATTTCACCATAACGCTTTTCAGGGCCTGAAAATCACTTTGTGTACACATGTGTGACGCCTTGTTTTCCACCAGGAAACTGTTCAAAACAGTTCATTTCTGTAAAAACTATGTCGCAGATGTGTTTCAAGTGGTTTCACAACATAGAAGTTAAGACTCATTGAGTTTCACTCAACTTCAGTTTTGCCCAATGCAAGTTAATGGGATTTCAAAAGTGAGTTTGAGATGTTGAAGTGCACTTTGAAAACAGTTGGGAAACCATCCAAACAGTTCTTAACCATAAGGGTACTGGGGATTTCATCATTTAGAACTGTTTTACCAGAGTATTTTGACTTTACACAGCGTTAGAGTTGAAGGTAACCTTATTTCACCATAACGCTTCAGGGCCTGAAATTCACTTTGTGTACACATGTGTGACGCCTTGTTTTCCACCAGGAAACTGTTCAAAACAGTTCATTTCTGTAAAAACTATGTCGCAGATGTGTTTCAAGTGGTTTCACAACATAGAAGTTAAGACTCATTGAGTTTCACTCAACTTCAGTTTTGCCCAATGCAAGTCAATGGGATTTCAAAAGTGAGTTTGAGATGTTGAAGTGCACTTTGAAAACAGTTGGGAAACCATCCAAACAGTTCTTAACCATAAGGGTACTGGGGATTTCATCATTTAGAACTGCTTTTACCAGAGTATTTTGACTTTACACAGCGTTAGAGTTGAAGGTAACCTTATTTCACCATAACGCTTTTCAGGGCCTGAAAATCACTTTGTGTACACATGTGTGACGCCTTGTTTTCCACCAGGAAACTGTTCAAAACAGTTCATTTCTGTAAAAACTATGTCGCAGATGTGTTTCAAGTGGTTTCACAACATAGAAGTTAAGACTCATTGAGTTTCACTCAACTTCAGTTTTGCCCAATGCAAGTCAATGGGATTTCAAAAGTGAGTTTGAGATGTTGAAGTGCACTTTGAAAACAGTTGGGAAACCATCCAAACAGTTCTTAACCATAAGGGTACTGGGGATTTCATCATTTAGAACTGCTTTTACCAGAGTATTTTGACTTTACACAGCGTTAGAGTTGAAGGTAACCTTATTTCACCATAACGCTTTCAGGGCCTGAAAATCACTTTGTGTACACATGTGTGACGCCTTGTTTTCCACCAGGAAACTGTTCAAAACAGTTCATTTCTGTAAAAACTATGTCGCAGATGTGTTTCAAGTGGTTTCACAACATAGAAGTTAAGACTCATTGAGTTTCACTCAACTTCAGTTTTGCCCAATGCAAGTCAATGGGATTTCAAAAGTGAGTTTGAGATGTTGAAGTGCACTTTGAAAACAGTTGGGAAAACCATCCAAACAGTTCTTAACCATAAGGGTACTGGGGATTTCATCATTTAGAACTGCTTTTACCAGAGTATTTTGACTTTACACAGCGTTAGAGTTGAAGGTAACCTTATTTCACCATAACGCTTTCAGGGCCTGAAAATCACTTTGTGTACACATGTGTGACGCCTTGTTTTCCACCAGGAAACTGTTCAAAACAGTTCATTTCTGTAAAAACTATGTCGCAGATGTGTTTCAAGTGGTTTCACAACATAGAAGTTAAGACTCATTGAGTTTCACTCAACTTCAGTTTTGCCCAATGCAAGTCAATGGGATTTCAAAAGTGAGTTTGAGATGTTGAAGTGCACTTTGAAAACAGTTGGGAAACCATCCAAACAGTTCTTAACCATAAGGGTACTGGGGATTTCATCATTTAGAACTGCTTTTACCAGAGTATTTTGACTTTACACAGCGTTAGAGTTGAAGGTAACCTTATTTCACCATAACGCTTTCAGGGCCTGAAAATCACTTTGTGTACACATGTGTGACGCCTTGTTTTCCACCAGGAAACTGTTCAAAACAGTTCATTTCTGTAAAAACTATGTCGCAGATGTGTTTCAAGTGGTTTCACAACATAGAAGTTAAGACTCATTGAGTTTCACTCAACTTCAGTTTTGCCCAATGCAAGTCAATGGGATTTCAAAAGTGAGTTTGAGATGTTGAAGTGCACTTTGAAAACAGTTGGGAAACCATCCAAACAGTTCTTAACCATAAGGGTACTGGGGATTTCATCATTTAGAACTGCTTTTACCAGAGTATTTTGACTTTACACAGCGTTAGAGTTGAAGGTAACCTTATTTCACCATAACGCTTCAGGGCCTGAAAATCACTTTGTGTACACATGTGTGACGCCTTGTTTTCCACCAGGAAACTGTTCAAAACAGTTCATTTCTGTAAAAACTATGTCGCAGATGTGTTTCAAGTGGTTTCACAACATAGAAGTTAAGACTCATTGAGTTTCACTCAACTTCAGTTTTGCCCAATGCAAGTCAATGGATTTCAAAAGTGAGTTTGAGATGTTGAAGTGCACTTTGAAAACAGTTGGGAAACCATCCAAACAGTTCTTAACCATAAGGGTACTGGGGATTTCATCATTTAGAACTGTTTTACCAGAGTATTTTGACTTTACACAGCGTTAGAGTTGAAGGTAACCTTATTTCACCATAACGCTTCAGGGCCTGAAAATCACTTTGTGTACACATGTGTGACGCCTTGTTTTCCACCAGGAAACTGTTCAAAACAGTTCATTTCTGTAAAAACTATGTCGCAGATGTGTTTCAAGTGGTTTCACAACATAGAAGTTAAGACTCATTGAGTTTCACTCAACTTCAGTTTTGCCCAATGCAAGTCAATGGGATTTCAAAAGTGAGTTTGAGATGTTGAAGTGCACTTTGAAAACAGTTGGGAAACCATCCAAACAGTTCTTAACCATAAGGGTACTGGGGATTTCATCATTTAGAACTGCTTTTACCAGAGTATTTTGACTTTACACAGCGTTAGAGTTGAAGGTAACCTTATTTCACCATAACGCTTTTCAGGGCCTGAAAATCACTTTGTGTACACATGTGTGACGCCTTGTTTTCCACCAGGAAACTGTTCAAAACAGTTCATTTCTGTAAAAACTATGTCGCAGATGTGTTTCAAGTGGTTTCACAACATAGAAGTTAAGACTCATTGAGTTTCACTCAACTTCAGTTTTGCCCAATGCAAGTCAATGGGATTTCAAAAGTGAGTTTGAGATGTTGAAGTGCACTTTGAAAACAGTTGGGAAACCATCCAAACAGTTCTTAACCATAAGGGTACTGGGGATTTCATCATTTAGAACTGCTTTTACCAGAGTATTTTGACTTTACACAGCGTTAGAGTTGAAGGTAACCTTATTTCACCATAACGCTTCAGGGCCTGAAAATCACTTTGTGTACACATGTGTGACGCCTTGTTTTCCACCAGGAAACTGTTCAAAACAGTTCATTTCTGTAAAAACTATGTCGCAGATGTGTTTCAAGTGGTTTCACAACATAGAAGTTAAGACTCATTGAGTTTCACTCAACTTCAGTTTTGCCCAATGCAAGTCAATGGGATTTCAAAAGTGAGTTTGAGATGTTGAAGTGCACTTTGAAAACAGTTGGGAAACCATCCAAACAGTTCTTAACCATAGTGGTACTGGGGATTTCATCATTTAGAACTGTTTTACCAGAGTATTTTGACTTTACACAGCGTTAGAGTTGAAGGTAACCTTATTTCACCATAACGCTTTCAGGGCCTGAAATTCACTTTGTGTACACATGTGTGACGCCTTGTTTTCCACCAGGAAACTGTTCAAAACAGTTCATTTCTGTAAAAACTATGTCGCAGATGTGTTTCAAGTGGTTTCACAACATAGAAGTTAAGACTCATTGAGTTTCACTCAACTTCAGTTTTGCCCAATGCAAGTCAATAGGATTTCAAAAGTGAGTTTGAGATGTTGAAGTGCACTTTGAAAACAGTTGGGAAACCATCCAAACAGTTCTTAACCATAAGGGTACTGGGGATTTCATCATTTAGAACTGCTTTTACCAGAGTATTTTGACTTTACACAGCGTTAGAGTTGAAGGTAACCTTATTTCACCATAACGCTTTCAGGGCCTGAAAATCACTTTGTGTACACATGTGTGACGCCTTGTTTTCCACCAGGAAACTGTTCAAAACAGTTCATTTCTGTAAAAACTATGTCGCAGATGTGTTTCAAGTGGTTTCACAACATAGAAGTTAAGACTCATTGAGTTTCACTCAACTTCAGTTTTGCCCAATGCAAGTTAATGGGGATTTCAAAAGTGAGTTTGAGATGTTGAAGTGCACTTTGAAAACAGTTGGGAAACCATCCAAACAGTTCTTAACCATAAGGGTACTGGGGATTTCATCATTTAGAACTGTTTTACCAGAGTATTTTGACTTTACACAGCGTTAGAGTTGAAGGTAACCTTATTTCACCATAACGCTTCAGGGCCTGAAATTCACTTTGTGTACACATGTGTGACGCCTTGTTTTCCACCAGGAAACTGTTCAAAACAGTTCATTTCTGTAAAAACTATGTCGCAGATGTGTTTCAAGTGGTTTCACAACATAGAAGTTAAGACTCATTGAGTTTCACTCAACTTCAGTTTTGCCCAATGCAAGTCAATAGGATTTCAAAAGTGAGTTTGAGATGTTGAAGTGCACTTTGAAAACAGTTGGGAAACCATCCAAACAGTTCTTAACCATAAGGGTACTGGGGATTTCATCATTTAGAACTGTTTTACCAGAGTATTTTGACTTTACACAGCGTTAGAGTTGAAGGTAACCTTATTTCACCATAACGCTTTCAGGGCCTGAAATTCACTTTGTGTACACATGTGTGACGCCTTGTTTTCCACCAGGAAACTGTTCAAAACAGTTCATTTCTGTAAAAACTATGTCGCAGATGTGTTTCAAGTGGTTTCACAACATAGAAGTTAAGACTCATTGAGTTTCACTCAACTTCAGTTTTGCCCAATGCAAGTCAATGGGATTTCAAAAGTGAGTTTGAGATGTTGAAGTGCACTTTGAAAACAGTTGGGAAACCATCCAAACAGTTCTTAACCATAAGGGTACTGGGGATTTCATCATTTAGAACTGCTTTTACCAGAGTATTTTGACTTTACACAGCGTTAGAGTTGAAGGTAACCTTATTTCACCATAACGCTTTCAGGGCCTGAAAATCACTTTGTGTACACATGTGTGACGCCTTGTTTTCCACCAGGAAACTGTTCAAAACAGTTCATTTCTGTAAAAACTATGTCGCAGATGTGTTTCAAGTGGTTTCACAACATAGAAGTTAAGACTCATTGAGTTTCACTCAACTTCAGTTTTGCCCCCAATGCAAGTCAATAGGATTTCAAAAGTGAGTTTGAGATGTTGAAGTGCACTTTGAAAACAGTTGGGAAACCATCCAAACAGTTCTTAACCATAAGGGTACTGGGGATTTCATCATTTAGAACTGCTTTTACCAGAGTATTTTGACTTTACACAGCGTTAGAGTTGAAGGTAACCTTATTTCACCATAACGCTTTCAGGGCCTGAAAATCACTTTGTGTACACATGTGTGACGCCTTGTTTTCCACCAGGAAACTGTTCAAAACAGTTCATTTCTGTAAAAACTATGTCGCAGATGTGTTTCAAGTGGTTTCACAACATAGAAGTTAAGACTCATTGAGTTTCACTCAACTTCAGTTTTGCCCAATGCAAGTCAATGGGGATTTCAAAAGTGAGTTTGAGATGTTGAAGTGCACTTTGAAAACAGTTGGGAAACCATCCAAACAGTTCTTAACCATAAGGGTACTGGGGATTTCATCATTTA
This sequence comes from Polypterus senegalus, assembly GCF_016835505.1. Classification (NCBI taxonomy): domain Eukaryota; kingdom Metazoa; phylum Chordata; class Cladistia; order Polypteriformes; family Polypteridae; genus Polypterus; species Polypterus senegalus. The sequence goes on along the minus strand of NW_024380706.1, from coordinate 319 downwards.
GAACTGTTTTACCAGAGTATTTTGACTTTACACAGCGTTAGAGTTGAAGGTAACCTTATTTCACCATAACGCTTCAGGGCCTGAAAATCACTTTGTGTACACATGTGTGACGCCTTGTTTTCCACCAGGAAACTGTTCAAAACAGTTCATTTCTGTAAAAACTATGTCGCAGATGTGTTTCAAGTGGTTTCACAACATAGAAGTTAAGACTCATTGAGTTTCACTCAACTTCAGTTTTGCCCAATGCAAGTCAATGGGATTTCAAAAGTGAGTTTGAGATGTTGAAGTGCACTTTGAAAACAGTTGGGAAACCATCCAA
>NW_024380705.1:0-10389 GCF_016835505.1 Polypterus senegalus | reverse complement strand
GACAGCCTTCACCCTAGCGAGTCCTGGGGTGCATGGGCAGGCTAACGCCCATGTGTTTTGTGGACTTGGAAAAGGCATTGACGGTCGGAGACTTTTTCGAGCTGGGTAGGACCCTGATAAGCGGTGCAACGTGTAGATGCCGCCGAGTAAGTGACCGTTCATGAGAGTTGGACTGCCGGGCTCTTGTCACCAATTCTGTTCATAACTTTATGGACAGAATTTCTAGGCGCAGCCAGGTGTTGAAGGGGTCCGGTTGGTGGACTCAGGATTGGGTCACTGCTTTTGCAGATGATGTTGTCCTGTTTGCTTCATCAGGCCGTGATCTTCAGCTCTCTGGATCGGTTCGCAGCTGAGTGTGAAGCGCTGGGATGAGAATCAGCACCTCCAAACCGGAGCATGGTCCTCAGCCGGAAAAGGGTGGAGTGCCCTCTCAGGGTTGGGGGAGAGAGTTTACCAGTCGATCTACGCTCCTACCCTCACCTATGGTCATGAGCTATGGGTAGTGACCAAAAGAACGAGTTCTGAATACAAGCGGCTGAAATGAGTTTCCTCCGAGGGTGTCTGGGCTTTCCCTAAAGATGGGGTTAGAAGCTCAGTCATCCGGGAGGGGCTCAGAGTAGAGCCGCTGCTCCTCAATCGAGAGGAGTCAGATGAGGTGGCTCGGCATCTGATCAGGATGCCTCCTGGACGCCTCCCTGGTGAGGTGTTCCGGCACGCCCAACCGGGAGGGGCCCCGGGAAGACCCAGGACATGCTGGAGGGACTATGTCTCCCGGCTGGCCTGGGAACACCTTGGGATTCTGCCGGAAGAGCTGGAAGAAGTGGCCGGGAGAGGGAAGTCTGGGCCTCTCTGCTTAAGCTGCTGCCCCCGCGACCCGACCTCGGATAAGCGGAAGAGGATGAATGGATGGATGGATGGATACATTTCATTATACAGACTGTCTATTCTTTATTAAGATAATGACAGGGCATAGAACTTTGCATGCAGGGAAGATCCTGAAAACCTCTGGAAGTGTTCTTAGACAAAGTGTTGATAAATTTTTGAACCATATCATCGTGCTTGGTGACTTCATTAAAATACAGGTTCATAACCTCTTGATAAGAATGTCCTTTTCCGCTGTGATGCAGGAAAAAAATACAGTGACGCTGGAAAACCAGCTTTGAAGCTGTCGGGTATGGTGAATAATTTCTTTACAGTTTCTGTTTAAAAAGCGTATATATTTCCTCAGGAAAATAAAGTCTGGCGGCAGCCTTAAGAGTCAAAAAATTCACCAATTCGCTTCTCTGAGATGTATCGCCAACCAGTGCTCACCAGGTTGGTTTTGACGGTGAGTATTGACGATGATCATGGCCGAGATCTGTAGTATTTTTCAGGCAGTTCGTCGCACGCCAACACTCCGTAAAAACAGATTTCCTGTGTACAGATTACCGGCCAGGAGTTCCTCGATCTGCAGGGTGTTCATGCTTTTTTTAGCAATCATAAAGGATGTTTCTTCTCTGATTTATTTAAATAATGTTGTCAAAGACGCGAACTATTAGATTCACAGTATGGGGTAGGGGCTGTCGAAAACGGATTTCAATCTCATGGTCCCGTTTTCACCAAGGAGAAATGGTCTCCGATTCTTGATCAGGTCAAATCAAAGGCAAACAGAGTGTATCCCCGGGAGAAGTCAGAACGACTGGTGGCAAGAGGCTGGTCTTTCAAATGCTTTCTGGAGGCCAACACGAGGTTGTAATATTCTCTAGCTGTGATGTCATTCGCAAAATCAGGTTGAAATGGTTTGGCTGGAATCTGATCTCCGTCCAAATACAGGTCCAGGAACTCCACCTGGTTATGCTTGAAATTGAAGGGGTTTCTGGTGTAATCCCCTGAAAGGCATCATTATCCACTAGGCCTAGGACCACGTACTTGGGTATCTGTCCCAAGAAAAGTTCTCCTGATTGCTCACTCGTATCTTGGCTGGCATACTGAGAACTTTCATATTCACTCTTTCCATGGGGTACTTGGCAGTGGTGAGAGCTTGGGCGTGCCCTATTTTCACTGCCAACGAAACTTTAACTTTCTTGACAAAAAGAGCGGCGGATAAAATGTTTACTTTGTAACGCTCGGCATCTCCGGACATCAGACAGAATTCATTTTTGCTCCGTACCATTTTTATTCTGACATCCACCCCGTTTAGAATTAATTTTTCTTGAAAAAATAGAATCTGGAATGAATAGGCCCAAGGAGTTTTACTGTTTTACCCTGGGCGATACCCGTTCTTTTTGAAACCATAATTCGTCCGTCCAAGGCAGTGTTTTCATGTTTTCATGTGTGCCGTGTCTTTGTAAAAAAGACCCAAAGCAAATTGGAACTTGAGAGTTTCATTGCTGTAATTTAACAGTTCCTCAAAAAGGGCCCTATACGGGTAAAGGCTGGAACTCTGGGATATTAAGTGGTCTCCCAAGGTGACATCCACTTGTGAAAATAAAGCGGCTATCAGATAATTAACAGGCTACCGGCCCCTTGGCCCGATTAGTTCGTCGGCATTGCCGATTTTGCATCGGATGTGTAGAAGCGTATTATTCAAGTCCATGTCCCTGTTCCCGATAATCAGAAACTCCAACGGGGCGACTTCCGATAGAGCTGAGAGAGGGGGGACCTCGACGTAGATGCTTTTTTCTACGCTAGTCTGAGTATAGGATACCGTAAACAAGTCCAGTTCGGGTTTCACACACTCTTGAGACATTCGATGAACGAAAGACATCTTGAGCTAAAAAATGTTTTTCGATTTCTTTTTCTCGGACTTATCCTTGTGGCAGAGAAGAAAATTATGTAAAGCGAACGTGCGCTTTTGAGGACGGGTCCGCTCGTGATCCGGTGGTCTCTACGCTTAGTTTTCCTCATCACTATAAGACCCGACCCTGATTGATTTTCTTCGCCCCTCGAGTCATCGCTCCGACGTGGCCCCTGCCACTATGTCTTTGACAATATTCCTAGCGGCTGATTTAATGTGGGGTTTGTCAATTTCGAATCCTCTTTTTAAGAGAGGCAAAGCCCATCTAAACAATCCGAAAATATTCTGACCGTACATCACAGGGGCCCCAGAAACCAGGGAGACCGTTGCTCGCATGGGCTTCATAATAATGCACGTAGGGGCTAGGGTCCAGGTAAGATCTCATCTCTGTATTAGTCGTGTATACAACTTTTACAGGGTCTGAAATGTAACTTGACAATGACTTTACCAAACTGAAATGGAACCGGTTTGTTCTGATCCGTCTTTATTTCAATGGTCAAAGTATCAAACTGACTCTTGCTGACCGGAGCGTAGTGCGGCCTGTCGTAGGTGATTGTGGTAATCTTATTCATCTCATCCTCAATATGTACGCATCTCAAGAGAGGGACATAGCTGTCTCCGACTCTTTGGTGAGACACAATGTCGCTGTAGACGACAAGGTATAAACCCGCTCTGATATCCACGGGTATGGAGCTTCATTCACCAGACCTACACTCACGTCCCCATGACCTCCTAAAAGCCTCGCCAACTGTCCCTTGAAATGCAAAGATTCATCCTTCACGCTGCTTACACGTAGAATCTTCGCTCGATATCGCTGTAGCGAATCTCATGGTGTTTTCAGGTATTGAGTGTTGGCTGAACCGCCCTCGACGGCCTGGGGTTCTTTCGCCAATGCTTCATTCATCTTGGAGGTCACTTTCTTGAGGCTAGCGTAATACCCCGATATTTAACTATTTGCACCACAATAAAATTATTATCCAGTTTATCTAGGATATTCCAGGTGTCGGATACTGAATTTGGCCAATGCAACTTCCCAGGGGCCCTGTAGTTCGATGGGAGTGGCTAATTTGACTGTAAATTCGGCGATGGTGTTATTAGGGAAAACATTCCGGAAGAATTGCTTGGGAGAACTACGGAAAGCTTTTTCTCTCCATTGTGAAAACCTGTGAATGAAATTCTATTTTCATTCTCCAGTATTTGATCTGCGTAGCTTTCAGGGATCAACTGCTTAAACTTTTTGGGCCATCAGGCCATTTCACCAAAATATGCTTTTTCTGAATTTTTTTTGCCAGAATCTTTTCAATCCTGAAGACATCCGGCCCTAATCTTTTGTATCCCGCTTGCTCGAAAAAGGCCTATAATGTCTTCACGTCATAATCTTTGAGCCTGTAGACAGGCGGCTCCCTCGGAACTGGTTCAGAAGCGTGTAAATACCTCATCTGAAAAGGTTTGTTGGTATCCTTTAGTAAAAGGATTCCGGGATTTCGACACTCTCACCGACTTTGAACTTATATTTTGGGTTTCTTTGGGGTTTAGTTAGGCGTATAAGGTTTTAAAGACTTTCAAGGGTTGGAACCTATTCACCTCGGCGAGGGCATTTTATACCTCGGTGATGACTCGGATTATAAGATTTCACCAAGTCCTGTAACCCTTGCAGATAGGACCAGGTATTCCGGGGCTGAAATAGCGCCACATTTTGGTCTTCAGAGTTTGGTTAAATCTCTCCACCACTGAAGCCTTTAATTCATTAGCGGTAGTAAAATGTTTAATTCCGTGTTTCTTGAGCAGGCTTTGAAATTCCCAATTGAGAAACTCTTTACCACTATTGGTCTGAAGTTTGACGGGAACTCTACCTTGCTCCAAAATTTCTCGAAAAGCCCTTGTTACTTCTTTACTCGTTTTGTTTTCAGTACCCTGACCCAGGCATATTTAGAAAGAATATCTATACAAGTCAGTAGATACTTGTAACCCTGTTTATAGTCGCGTCAGGTTTGTCATATCCACCAGATCGATCTGCCATTTGCCCATCTATATTGGAAACGTACACCTTATTCCTTTTAAAGTGGACTCTGGCGGTTTATGGATCGTGTAAACATATTGCCCGATAAGCAATGCCGGATACCTCTTGGTCCCCAATACGTTGCCCGCATGCCAGAGAGCTCTTTTCAAGGAATCTTTACCCCCAAGCCCCGACGTTCTCAGGATTATAATTATGTTTTTCCAAGACCTGCTCCATTGCGGTGATAAAACAGACACTGACAACACTTAACCTTATAGAAAACATTTATTTAGGAGTCTGAATTGTTCACACAGTTTCAGGTACAACTCAGTTCTATCATATCATCAAATTCCAGGTCATATTTAGTCCACAGGTTCACTTATGACCCTCATGATTAAGATTCCGCTTACAAAACTCATTTTGCACGCGGTTGGGCTACAAGTAAGAGTATTCATCCATATCATAAAATGACTGCATTACTGTATCATGAATAGAGTTGGTATTATCAAACTCACCCACAGTCTTTTCAACCACAGTGTGTATTTTGTTTGGCAGTAGAATATTAAAATAACCTAGAATTTTCAACGCCAGTCCTTTCAGCCAAGACTTGCTAAAATCTTCAGAATCCTGTAAAAGCGTCCTTGGCGGTAGGTGGTTTCAGGTTCAAAGAGGCAGATATGTTTTCTCTGGCTGGGCTATCTCGTAGCCTTGACATTCTTTTCTGGTGTAGTAGACGATGATATCCAGCAGACACGTTATCAGCCCTTTAACAATTTGCTGAGCCTTTTTGCAGGTTTCAGGCAGCAGACACACCATCCGGGCAATCCATACCTGTCTCAGACAGTTTGATCGATATCGGTTCCTCCGGTCCTTGTCTGATCACCCATGGTTGTCCTGGAGCTAGGTAGAGATGTCCGTCTGAATACCCTTATCGGAGACGGTGCTATCCTGTCTGAGCACCATTGGCGGAGATGGGGTTATCCGTCTGATCATCAGCGGAGATGGCGGAAGACCATCCCGGACCTGAAGAATGGAATCCGCAATCCGGCTCGAGGTCTCTTGACCAGAGACTGTAATCGGGTCGTATACTAAAATACCAGGATGTCAGAAGGCCGTCAGTCCGGACCGAGTTATAGAAGTGGTAAGATTCAGGCCATGAAGTCTCAGACCACGAAGCTTCAGGCGATATCCCGGAGGGTGTTACGCAGAACCCCGTCATTTCAAAGTCTGTAGCTGCCGACATGCTGGGGAGCTTTAAATGGTCCTCCTTTTGGTCCTCTGATTAACAGGCTGTGTATTTATGATAAAAGGGGGAGGGCGTGGCTTAAAATAAAGGAGGGTTTTCCGTGGCGTCATCATACACGATTCGAGTTACGTTCAGCCCTCATAGTCCGTTACTTGCCTGCCGTTTCAATTTGCAGAATTCAGTCCTTCAATACTAAAGCCGGCAGACAGTTTTCCTTGTTGTCCTCCTCGATAACAGCCGTGCTTACAACTTAGACTGAGGTTCAGCTTGAGAAACTCAGGCACCAAACATCTTTTAACCCTTCTCAAGCGATCCTTCAAATAGATTCTGTGGAGCGGACGCTTCACGGGGCATCGGGGTATAGATTCCATTTTTCTTCACAGAGTCTTTAGAAAATGCTTCGCTTTTTTATACAGCCCTTTCAGAAGGGGTGGACGGCAGGGTCTGGATAGAAACAGGTCTGTAACTGGCCTGGATTTGTTAGAACATGCCCCGGGCATGCCCGTTCAAGGAGGGCTGCTCTTGACAGTTTGTTTAATTAAGCAGGTGGCTGTGGGATGAGTTCAAACAGGGTCAGACATCCATCAAACAGCCCTTAAAAGAAAGGAGAGCCAATCAGGTGCCGGGGCGGGTTCAAGGAGGGTCAGACATCCATCAAAGGCCCTTGACAGAAAGGAGAGCCAATCAGGTGCGGGGCGGGGTTCAGCAAGGGACAGACATCCATCAAAAGGCCCTTGACAGAAAAGAGACAATCAGGTGCCGAGGGCGGGGCTAGGTCAGTGGGCGGGATTTCGTATTGCGTCATAGGGGCGGACTTTTGGTGAGTGTTTTTTAATTTCTGCCTTTGTAGTTTCACAGCTGCAGTTAATTGTAATACGTAAGATTTAGAGATTAAGATAATTTTAAAAGAAATTTTACAGAAAAACAAAATAAATAAAAGATTTAAGACAACTCTATGTGAAGCCTTCTTGGCTGAGTTTATGATATTTTAGAATTCACTGGGACAGACCAGAGATTGCTAGTGAGTAAGAATAAGTGTCAAGTGGTTCTTCAGCCTCATGGCATATGGGGTGAGGAATTTACCTTGAATGTGGCCAGATTTTCATTTGCAGTCTAGGGAAATTACCCTTCCTGTCTATTGCTGTGCTTAAGATTTACAACCATAGTCTCCTCTATGCCCGTTTGCTAGCACTGTACCAGGACACTGCTTTTGGAAATTTGCTGGGATTTCTGTGACAATGGCTCTTTCAGAAAGAGTTGCGAAACAGAACAGAACTCACTGTTTAGTAGACACTATTGTGCTACGGGAGTTACCAGATCTTACTCTTGGCTAGGGAAAGGGTCTCAGTAGTAAGCATGTGGAAGATGTTCAGCATCTGATGGGTGTTGGCTGTATTATGGTGACTGCAAGTAGCAGAAAATTAAAAGAATGATGCTCTCAAAATGAGGTGATGTATGCAGTGAAAAATAATACAAGGGGTGTCTGCATTAAAATGTGGCATAAAATTTAAACAAGTGGATGTACAGAAACTAAAAAAGAGGTGTCAGCATCAACAGGTTACACAAGCAAATTAGTTTAGTGCATGTATAAGGTAGATACGTAGTCTAATCAAAAGAAGAATACTGGTTGGTGGAAAGAACTGTCCATCACTTCCCAAGTGAACACAATGACTGTAGTGACTAGAAACTGGTTAATTTTCTTTTATGGCGATATCAGAATATCACATGGCGTATTTGAGCCTCAGAAAATAAAATTATGGATATAGTGAAAACATCTATTTCTGATTAAGTGAAAACTTCAGCTTTAATCTTGAAACATCTACTTTAATGCGTAGCTTATTTTATCATTAAAGTAGACCATCATAAACATCATCTTAAAACCGACTCAGTTTTTAATTGCTATGTGTTTCTGGAGCTCTCTGCACATTTAGAATCTGTAGATTTATACTTCATATCACTTTCATGATGAAATACATTCTTCTTCTCCTTTTGGCTGCTCCGTTAGGTTGCCACAGCAGATCATCTTTTTCCATATCTTTCTGTCCTCTGCATCTTGTTCTGTTTCACCCATCACCTGCATGTCCTCTCTCACCACATCCATAAACCTCCTCGTAGGCCTTCCTATTTTCCTCTTACCTTGCAGCTCTATCCTTAACATCCTTTCCCCAATATACTCAGCATCTCTCCTCTGCACATGACCAAACACCACGATTGCACCTCTCTGACTTGTCTCCCAACCGTCCAACTTCAGCTGACCATCTAATGTACTCATTTGTAATCTTATCCATCCTCGCCACACCCAGTGCAAATCTTAGCATCTTCAACTCTGCTACCTCTAGCTCTGTCTCCTGCTTTCTGGTCAATGCCACCGTCTCCAACCCATATAACATAGCTGGCCTCACTACCGTCCTGTAGACCTTCCCTTTCACACTTGCTGATACCCGCCTGTCATAAATTACTCCTGACATTCTTCTCCACCCATTCCACCCTGCCTGTCTCTCTTTTCACCTCTCTTCCACAATTCCCCATTACTCTGTAGTGTTCATCCCAAGTATTTAAACTCATCCATCTTCGCCAACTCTACTCCCTGCATTCTCACCCATTCCACTGACCTCTCTCTCCATTTCACACAAGTATTCTGTCTTGTTCCTATTGACCTTCATTCTCTCCTCTCCAGAGCATATCTCCACCTCTTCAGGGTCTCCTGCTCCTTACTATCACTACAGATCACAATACATTAAAGTATGTATATTACATTTTACAGGTAAATCATAATTTCATTTAAATAATGAATACTGTTAATAATTACATATGTCGAGTCAGCACGGTGGTGGAGCGGTAGCACTGTTGTCTCGCAGGGAATCATGTTCCTGGTGTTCCTGCCTGGAGTTTGCATACTTTTGTTGTGGGTTTTCATAGTGTGCTTCCATAGACAAAATTACAGTAGTGTATGTTTGTACTTGTATTCACCTTGTGATGAGCTGATGCCCTGTCCAGGGATTGTTCCTGCCTTGTACCCGATGCTTGCTGAAATGGGCGCATCCCTGGATTGATGGATGTAATCATTACACATCCATCCTTTTCAGAGATATTGTGTCAAGGTGTCCTTTGGAATTTAATGGATATTTCAGGCATTTCACAACACAGTGAAGCTGAACATTTTCTTACCATGATGATATCTGCCACCTAGTGGAATCTTCCAGATTTACATAAAGTACTTATGCAAGTATAAACAGTACAACACTTGCGTGCATGCATCCTCAGGCACATGCGTACATCGTGTGGTGTATAAACCCGGTCTAACACATAAACAAGCCTATGACTAAATGCTCTGAAATATACATAACACAGATCACTTATGCTGACTTATTTAAACTCAATAAGCACATATTAGAAGATTCAAACTATCAGGTGTTGTACTAAATTCCAATTTATCTGCGTGAACATGCACACACTGCTACCCACTGAAATGTAGATGTGCCTGCTGGTCTCACTTGTTGATAGTTAATTATTGACTCATCTCACATATAAATAGCATCTGTGTATCTGTAACACAGTTGGCAGTTCTATTAAAGTGCGATTATTTATAGTTAGTCTACAGGGTCCTCAACACGGTCCTGGAGGGCAGTGGATCAGGTTTTGCTCCAACCCAATTGCTTAATAAGAAGCACTCATTGCCCAAGTAACACTTCTGCTTCACTTTAGTTGTCTCGCTCGTTACGATTTTGAACCCTTATTGCTAATTTTAGTCTTAAAGAGCTGTATTCTTGGTTTTTAATTACTCCTAATTAGCAGTAAAATGCAAATAATAAAAGAAACCAGCAGTTCTCCATTTAGCTTGTTACCATTTACACCTGTGTGTATTTATCATGCACTATTGGGTTTAATTAAATACTTGGTAGGAAAGTGAAGAGAAAAAAGTGAAAGACTGAGAATTACTCCTCCATTTTAGACTTCAAAATATTTGGATGATATCCTAAGAAAAGGAAGAAAATCTCAGATATGAGAATGACCTGACATAGCAGAGTTAAAGCACTAACAAGCCATGAAATTAAATTATTGGCAAGAATTGCTTTCAATTAGTAACCGGTTAGAACAAAACCTGCAGCCACTGCGGCCCTCAGGACTGGTTGAGGACCTGGTCTTGCAATACATTTGCTCTTGGGAAGTATGTGAGATGGCTGAATAACTAAATCTGTCAAAAGTCAGACTGAAAATATCCTCCTTCTGCAGACAAAAATATATTGAACAGTCAATCATTCGAGGAGTTGAGGGTGCTTACTGTGGGTGGTCTTAATATATAAACATTTGTAACGTCAGACTCTCTAGAAGATTTACCTTGTGGGAATGACCATGTTTCTGCCTATA
>NW_024380704.1:0-12842 GCF_016835505.1 Polypterus senegalus | reverse complement strand
AAAAAAAACCTCCCGGGTTAAAAAAAGGGGGTTTTCCCCTGGGAAAGGGGGAAAAAGGAAATTTGGGGCTTTGGGGGGGAATACCTCTGGTTCGGGGGCAAAAAAGGGGTGCCTCGTCAGACACTGGCTGACTGGTGTAGAGGAGAAAGTGCTGGGTAGGAGGGTGTTTATTATGTTCGAGTATTGGATGAGTAGTGTGTGAAGGTGCTTGGTGCACTGTGAGTCACAATAAAAGTATTGGACTTTACCCGGTTGTTTGGAGTCATCCCTGAAGGGTTCAAGAGGCTATATAAGCCTTCTTCTAAATTATATATATATATATATATATATATATTGTGGCATCCCGCTGGGACACCAGGAGGACGGAGGAGGGCTTGTACCTCCTCCAGACCGCTGAGGCATCCATCCTGTTATGTTGGGGGCCATGGGTAAAGGGCTTGAAGCCAGCCCTTAGGAACCAGTGGCCACTGCCAGGTGGCACCCTGGTGCCTGACCAACCTGGAGCCAGCTTCCGCCACCAGGAAGTGCGGGGAGACTACAAGGACACCTGGCGACTTCCGGGTGCAGCTGGCACTTCCGCCACACACTGGAGTGCGTGTCCCGGGAGGGAGTGCGGGAGCAGCTGGGCCCATCCGGTTCCCATTTAGAGCTGCCTCTTAGCACGATGCGAAGTTGGGTGGAAGTGGACAGTGCTGGGAGAGGACTGGAGGCAGCCAGAGAGAGGCCAAGGACTGTGTGGCCTGGACTTTGGGGATCGGGTGCTGGAGGCACTGGGGTGCATGATCAATTTGTAAATAATTGTAAAATAACGTGTGTTGGGTGAAATTAAGATGTCCAAGCCTGTCTGTGTCGGTTCAAATCCACTATATATATATATATATATATATATATATAACAATGTATGTGTGTATGTGTATGTCACTCGGTGGACTGACAACCAACTAGTGCTGGTTCCTACCTTGTGTGCTCAGTGCTGCAAGTTTCAATGTCCCTGTATTAGATAACAAAGTTAAAAAATGAGTGGTTAAAACAAAACCTGTATGTGAAAATTTGATGAGGAGGAAACATTTAAAGAAAAGATTCATTTATCAGCTCTCAATTATTAAATATGATGGAGCCAGTAAAAGGTGCATCATAAAATCGAGCAAAGTAGAACCAGTTACACATTGATCACTGTAAACAAGCATCTTTTAAGTCAGTTGAAAAAACTCCTTTGCACCAAACTGGAGCAAAAAATGTGAAAATTCCAGGGTCCACAGTGCATGTTCAACTCCAGTGAAAGGGAAAACCCGAGCTGAAAGTCTTTTGGATTGGAATGTGGAAAAGCAATTATTCATAATATAGAAGAGAAGAATGTAATTAACTAAAAAGGGACGAGCACACCTGTCATGAGTGCCAGAGCTGAAGGGGCTTTTAGAGGGTGGATGACATTTGGACCTAATCCCAGACTGCCATTTAGTGGCCTTTATGTGCAACTACAGCCAAACAGAAAGGTGTATTATAAAGGACTTATTAAGGAAAACACTGAATAGCACTTGGTAAGAACAGGAACTTTCTCAGAAAGTCAGCATGGGGTCAGATGAGGGAGGTCTTGTTTTACTAACATGCTGGAATTCTATGAGGAAACAACAAAAGGATACGATCAGAGTGGAGCAGATGATGATATTTATCTTGACTTTCAGAAGGCATTTGATAAGGGAGTGGTTGGGTATCAAACTAAAAGGAGGGTGTGTTGTGGGTAGGTGGGTGTAAAATTGGCTCAGACATGGGAAGAGAGCTTTACGAGGAACCGTGATAAGAATCGGCTGATGTTAAGACTGGTGTCTCTTATGGCTGCTGCTATTTTAATATAAATAAATGATTTGAGTGGGAATATAAGTAACAAGGTGGTTAAGTCTGCAGATATACCAAGCTAAGTGAATTGGGAGATAATCTCACCTAATCAAAGACTTTGTTAAATGATGTCACTCAAACCACCTACAACTGAACACCAGCAAAACCAAGGAGCTGGTGGTGGATTTAAGGAAGACCAGGCCCCTCACGGACCCCGTGATTATCAGAGGTGACTGTGTGCAGAGGGTGCAGACCTATAAACATCTGGAAGTGCAGCTGGATGATAAATTGGATTAGACTGCCAATACTGATGCTCTGTGCTTCCTTAGAAGATTGGCGTCTTTCAACATCTGCAATAAGATGCTGCAGATGTTCTATCAGACGGTTGTGGCGAGCACCCTCTTCTACACGGGTGGTGTGCTGGGAGGCAGTATAAAGAAGAGGGACGCCTCACGCCTGACAAACTGGTGGGAAGGCAGGCTGTATTTTAGGCACAGAGCTGGACAGTTTGACATCCATGGCAGGCGGCAGGCTTGAGCAGGCTCCTGTCAGTCATGGAGAGTCCACTGAACAGGATCATCTCCAGACAGAGGAGCAGCTTCAGCGACAGACTGCTGTCACCATCCTGCTCCACTGACAGACTGAGGAGATCGCTCCTCCCCACACTATGCGACTCTTCAATTCCACCCTTTAAAGCGTTAACATTATACAAAGTTATTGTCTGTTATACCTGCATTTTTATCACTAATTTAATATTATTTTTATCAGTATCCTGATGCTGGATTATGTGAATTTCCTTTAGGATTAATAAAGATCATCTATCTATCTATCTATCTATCTATCTATCTATCTATCTATCTATCTATCTATCTATCTATCTCAGATCAGTTGAATCATCACAGCGGGACTTGGCAGGATGCAGGCTTGGGCAGATTTGTGTCAGATGAAATGTAATGTCTGGAAATGTAAAGTATTCATGTAGGAGGTCAAAATGTGAGGTTTGAGTACACAATGGGAGATCTGAAACTTGAATGTGGACTTGACACTCTAAACTGCCAGACAGTGTTCAGAAGCCATGAAGAAGGCTAACAGAATTTCAAGTTATATAGCGTCCTGATGTGTGGAGTACAAGTCACAGGAGGTTCTGCTCAAGCTTTATAACGCCCTGGTGTTCTCAGTCTCATTTTCTTTATGTCTGTGTTTGTGTTTTGAGCCTGAGAAATGCAATTTCGTTCAGCTGTGTACTCCTTGCTGTATGGTTTGAATGACAATACGTAAATCCATCCATCTAATATATAGAAACATCATTTTATGTTGCCGTTACTTGTTTGCATTTTTCTTTATTTTCTTCTAGTTCAAAATGCTAATTGGTGTTGGTTTAATGCCGCTAGAGGGCATTATTACTATAGAACCTGCATTTAGGCTAGAGAACGTATCATCCTCAAAATGAAAAGATTAATGAGCTGAGGAATTGCCAGTAATTATACTGAAAATACATTTTGTTTTCCAGTATGCTAACAGATTTCTGAATAATCCCAACTGGGTCAGATGATCAATAAAGCTGCACCTTAATTTAACCAACTGACTGCCCAGTAAAGAAATGTCTCCAGTAAAGCGTTCAGCGCTCCTCCCAGAAAAACAAAATATGTTTATAATAATATTAAATGCATAAGTTATCATTGCCAAATAGGAATGGAATCTTCTTTTTTATCTATGATATTCCTTACTTGACAATTCATTCCAAAGAGATAACTATAAGAAATATAACATTTGAGAGGAGACCATTCAGTCCATCAGGTCAGTTTGTTTAGTTGTTGTCCCAATATGTCACCTAGGTCCTTCTTAAATGTTGTCAAAAGTTCTGCCTTAACTCCATACCTCTGTAGTTTGTTTCAGATCCCCATAACTCTTTGTGTGAAGAACTGCTTCAGTCAGAAATGTACTTCCACCTTAATGTCTTAAGCACGTTATTCACCTGCTAGACCTAAAGGGCAGCCCTCACTCCAAGCACAAGTGCACAGACACACTTGAGGTTACAAATAGGGTGCATTTCTTTTACGAAATACCTTCCACAGGTTCTTCTTTCAATACAAACTGCGGTCTCCATCCAATATAATTATTTTTCCACTCTCCTCCAGACAAGTCTTGAACTCTACCTTCCTCTAACTCCTTGAGTGAGGTGAGACTTCTCCTTTTATCCTGGGCCTGGGAGTACGTCTGTTTTGTACAACATTGCATGATGGAAGCACTTTCAGCTGCACACAGATGCTACCCATAACAACAAGCTCCTTTCTCCACAGCGCACCCTGGTGGCACCCAAGGTCCCCGACAGGGTTGCCCTTCCGCATTACCAATCCCAGGCAAACTGCAGACCAGTCAGTGGAGCACTGCAGCCTCGTTCTAGGGGATGAACTTCCCAATCATTAGTTATTCTTCTAGAACAGGATAAAAATAGAAGATCTTCCCAGCTGGGTTGCTCCATTCTTATACTCCTTCCATTATGGCTTCCCAGCCAGGTAGCAATATTTCCTAAACCCTGGTGGAATGCCAGTCCATCTATACTTACACTGTTTAGCTGACAGAATCCTGCTGGATCTACTTCATCGATGCCTTTGAGAATTGTGAAGATCTGGATTAGGTGCCCATGCTGTCTCCTCTGCTTGAGACTAATCAGGTTGAATTCTCAGAGTCTGTCAAGTACGGCATGTCCTTCATCTCGCTGCACAGCTTCAAGTGCTGCTATGTCTTTCTTGCAGCCTGGTGACCAGAATTGCATGCAGTATTCAGATGTGGTCTCTGTGGCAAGGAGACAGTAAGCTTATTATTACCTTGCCACCAACAATGCTACAAATTGCCTAATTTTTAAAGTTGTCTTTTAATTTCAAAAATTTTAAAATAGAAATTTAAATAATTCTACAGCCGGGTGGCACAGCATTAGATAACTTCTGCCTCACACATCTAGCTTCCCTGACTACTGTCTTATGTATGTTCTTCTATGGGGCATGACTCTAGCTACTCAATTGTTCTTTTATATTGCAAACACATATAGTATACATAAAACATAAGTAACGTGATAATTATATTTGAATACTAACCCTCACCTATTCTGTTTCTTTTCTCGGACCAAAATGTGGAAATTGGTGCCGCCCACCTGCCAAGTTGTTTGCCTGCCTATGGTAAAGTCATCCCTGATGGAGGATCACAGGAATCATGGGAAAGAGGGGTCCTTTATCGAGACAACGTTTCAGCGTGGCATGGCCAAATGGGGAGGCAGCTAGATGGATGAGGTCTCAGGACTCTAAAAATATCCAAACCTAATTATGTCATATCATCTACTGTTAAACCGTACTTCTAAAATTTTTATTATTATGCTGTATTAAGGAATTGTTCTGTTCTGTGTATTGTATTGTATTGACCCCTACTTTTGACACCCACTGCACGCCCAACCTACCTGGAAAGGGGTCTCTCTTGAACTGCCTTTCCTGAGGTTTCTTCCATTTTCCCTACAAGGTTTTTTGGGAGTTTTTCCTTGTCTTCTCAGAGGTCAAGGCTGGGGGCTGTCAAAAGGCAGGGCCTGTTAAAGCCATTGCGGCACTTCCTGTGTGATTTTGGGCTATACAAAAATAAACTGTATTGTATTGTAAGTGAGTTCTTAATTGGCCTTGTAAAAGTGGTCTCTCTGATGGACAGGAGCACCATGGGGTCTGTGATTCCTGTCTTATAGCAATTGCTACTGTGATAGCATTTACCCCCTGAGACCCTGAATTGTATGAAGTGCACTTGAAAATGTCTACTTTATTATATTAGTCTGAGGAACACACAAAAGTAGCCCCAGAGCCAGCTGCAGGGGATCCTATAAAATGGCAAGCTTACCAAAGTCATATATGGTAGTGCAGCAGACTACATGCTAAAGCAGGGCTGAATCCAAGATGTAGTGGTATGTCATGGTATGAATTCATCTCAAAGTACCGCCTGCTTTATCCAGGTGAGAATAAGCCTTGTGGAGCAGATAGATAATTGCATCCTCTCCTAACTTTGTCCAATGGCAAACTACAGTTGGTCTGGGTGGTCTGCCTACAAGAGGACTCCCATAGCCCAGGAGGCTTTGACCTCCTTCCCTCCTGACCACATTAACTCAGCCACTCAAGGGGTTGTTGCCAGTGCATTCTTCAACTGGGTACTTTGCAGCCCAAATGAAAGTATCTGCAATGCCACACTTAACCAGGTCTGTCTTCTCATCAAATGGAATATAAAATGTCTAATGTGAAGGCGGTGTGTACAGCGCTAACCCCACACAGACAGGCAGGACACAAGTTTTAGTCCAAAAGCACATGGTTATTACAAGTGCACTTTCCAGCACCAAGGTGTAACACCAACACAGTCCCTTTGCGCTGTCTCCGGTCCTCCAGACAGGCTTTATCCTCTCCTCCCGATTCTGGCTGTTGACTCCTGGCACCTTTTTATAGGTGTCCAATGAGCTTTTTTCAAACAGGGCCCTGCAAATGTTCATATGCTCCCTGGGGATGGCCACAGGCCCCAACAGGGTTGACTTTTATGCTCATGACCTGTAGCCCCACTGAAACCCAAGGGACTGCCTCTATCAGTCCGGGGAGAAACGGTCTTGAAAATACTATCTCACCTGGGGCCTCATGTATAAAATGGTGACGCACAGAAATGTTGCATAAGAACGTTTCCACGTCAAATCGCGATGATATAAAGCACGCACATTTCCACGGTACCTCATACCCTGTCATATGCATATTCTCTGCTCGGTTTTGCAGACTGGCCCCCAGCGTCAAAGCAGTGCTACTGTTCCTGTGTGGTTATCCTTTATTTTCCTGACGGGAAAATACATTGAAATTAATTGCATATTGTTTATTAGTTTAATGCATCTGATTGTAATTAACCTGTAACAATATAATGGTCCAGGGCAGCGTTCTCAGCCTTTAAGTATTTGTGACCCGAAGTTTTCATAACAGTTTTAATCGCCTCTAACATTTTTTTGAAATGTGGATGCATATTTTATTATACCTACTTAACTTTTATCGACATTTATCTTATTGTTCTAGTATCAGAATGTAGTTTAAGTTAATTTGTTTTGGTTTCAACAGATGTTTTTTTTATATTTTTGATTCTTGTTTTCTTTTTCACATCTTCACCCCCTTTTGTTACTCGTGCCACCCCTAGGGGCCAACTACAGGTTGAGAACCACTGGTCAATAGCCATAGTATTCCAAATACCATAACTGCTTTAGCGTTGTTACTCTCACTGCACCATCTTCTTCTTCTTCTTCTCAGCTGCTCCATTAGAAGTTGCCACAGCGGATCATTTTTTTCCATATTACTCCCACTGCACCACTCAGAGTATTTATATCACTGTATCTGAGTGTGAATCACAGCAGCAGCTGATCGGAAAGAGAATTATCGGTATACAGCTTCAAGCCACGCTGTCTCAGCCACTGACAAACGTTTAAAGCCTTTCCTGTACGGACCTCGCGTTCAGAAACAGTTTCATCCAAGGACTTTAAACGCACTCAATCAATTGCTCCTTGTAGAACGGTTTGTACTTATAAGTACAATCACCCCACTGTAAACTTGCACTACAGTTATAATATTGCACAACCCTGCCACTTTATAAAGCGCGTATTTACATATGATGATTATATCATTTTTAAGATGAAATGAGCAAAATATGTTGATTATATTATACAGATAAATCTTTAACTTCATTTAAATAATCTATATTGTTAATAATTAAACATATAGGGACAGTGCAGCAGCAAAGTTCCGTATTGTTCTGCCTTGCGTGTATATTTACTGAGGCTGGGACACTGGAAGGATGGATGAATAGAATAATTAAAACGTACTATGAAGATATTTCAATGTTCCTTAAAGGTTTTGAAGAATCATGTCTAAGCTTACAGATGGCTTAACGTGTATTCAGAGCTGATTGTGTGCATTGGGTATGTGGAAGAAAAGTAAGGACAGGAATTGAAGGTTAGTACGTTTGAAAGAACAGTACTGTACAATAAATTATTTGATCAAAGGTTACACGCGCAGCAGCATCTTTGTGAGACATGAACAATCACTGTGCCATCGTGTTCCCATGTTTAACATGCTTTCATTCCAATCATCATGAAACTGATCCATACATCTCAGTATTTAATTATTCGAGAGCTGTAATATCATGAATGTAATGGACCTGTGTCCTGTTGAGAAAGAGAAGAACGGAAGACATAGTGATTCACACACATAGAGCAATAGAAGATCAAATACAAAATAAAGCATTTAACATCTACTTTAGTTACTATGGATTTGAGAACTAGTAAATTAAAATGATTTTAAGATGAAGTTTATAATGTTCTACTTTAATGACAAAATAAACTATGTGATTAAAGTGGAAATTTCAGATTAAAGTTGACATTTTGTGCTTTTATTCCCACTGTGCGCCTATTTTTTGTCTGTACCTAATAAGCTTTCACATGACACTCAGACAGTGGGCTCAACTCGCCTTTTCACAGTGACTTTGATATGTGACTTCTTTTTTATTCCTGGAATGTGGACTTTTGTGAATGTGAGCTTTCAAGTTTCTCCAAACCTATGTCACTCATCAACTTCCTTTTGTTGATTATAAGACGGTTTATTTGAACAAATAGTATGTTTTTCCTTTGCTCCACTTGGTATTAAGCTGAAATTTTATATTTTCCCGTGCTTTTTCCCATTGTCTTTTCACAGTATGCTGAGCTTAAGGGCGATTTATATTGATTTGCATATTCAAAAGGCGTAATTCTGGGAGGAACTGGGATGGACAGAAGGTGCGTGACGAAGTGTTAGTTTTCACGCTGACCGGATTTATGTAGCGAGAGCGAAGCTGATGACGCATGATTCTGCATCTGATTTTTCTTAGCGTAGTGCTAACAATTTGGCTTTTGCTTCACGCTATGTTATAGTCTTAATTTTACCCAGGCGTATATACACTGGGCCCTGGTCCTTCCATAATCAGGCGTGTCTGCCACTACACTATATTTAATGAAGCAAAAATAAATAAAAAAGGGATAGTTTTGAAACCTTGACATAACCAAATCAAATTCATTATAGAGCTGAATCCAATACGGTGGCACTAGTCCAAAGGGTGCAGGAAGCTTTGAAACAAAAAGAGATTACTTTAGTGGGTGTTGGTGATGGAATTTTAGGAGAGCAGGGCTGTGCAGTTTGGTTTGTAGAACGACAGTGGCTGCAGGTTTTTATTCACCTGTGTTTTTTAATTAGAAGTCAATTACATGTACAGCCGCTGAAGCAATTGACTGCTCCTTTGGTGATTCATTCTAGTTAACTTGCTTTTTAAGACTCACAGACTTTAATTGCTTCTCCAGAACATATACAGCTGCATTCTTTGTTTTAATTGTTCTTGTTTTTAACAACTACAATTAACAGTGAGATGAAATGACAAAGGGACCAGCAGCTCACCTGCTGCTTGGCCTCATTTCCACCTGTGTCTCCACCATGATGTATCTCTTTTTATAAAATATTGGGGATTTATGGAAAGAACAAAAGAGGACTGACATGCTAATTCACTTCTGTTGAGAAACCATTTGGATGTCATTCTAGCATGGTACAACATGATGGTGTGAAAGCCTTAGCTTCCATTGTTGGTTTGGACCAGGGTTGCCAACTCCAGTCCTGGAGGACCACCGTGACTGCAGGTTTTCATTCTAACCCTTTTCTTAATGTTTGCTCTGTTTATGCCTGTAATTAACTTCTTTGGAATTCATTTTAATTGACTTGTTTTTTAAGATTTGTTCCCCTGAATTTCTTCATCGTTCCTCTGAATTAAGTCATTTCTTTCCTTTAATGGCACCCAACGAGAAATGAAATGTGAAGTGAGGGAACCAACAGAAGACCAACTTAGTAGGGCCTCAAACGCCAACCAGTTTCACTCCAACCAGTTGCTTAATGAGGTGCCGATTCTTATCGTTCACTCTTTAATTCCATGGCTTGTTGCTGCTCTCGTGGTGCAATAGCAGACATTTCTGTAATTGTTGATGTTCTCTTTTCTAAGGGCACTGTTCAAATATTTTGCAGATCTGAGCAGATCAGCAATCCTGAGACCCTCACCTTTCTTTATTTTCAGATATTGTATGATGGACACCAGTTGTTATGGTTAATTTTGTATCTCGTTATTGTTTGGCTGCTAATTAAGGAAAAAAAAAATGAAGGGACCTGAATCTTCAAGAGCATGTCAATTAAATAATTAGCAGCAGAAACAGGTCATTCATTAAGAAAAGGGTTAGAATGAAAACCTGCAGCCACGTTGTCCTCCAGGACTGAGTTGTGACCCCTGGTTTGACTTCAAATCCTGAGGTGTGGCTTCAAATCCTGCTACTGCACGAGTGTGACCATGAACAAGTCCACGTGACATTCCAAAAGAAATGTAACCAATTGTATCATAAATGTTGTAAGTTGTCTTGGATAAAAGCATCAACCAGATAAGTAAATGTAAATGATCATGTAAACAACAGTTAGCTACTATTTAAACATTTAGGTTGGAATTAAAAGCATAAGCCACCACGGTCCTCCAGCACTGAAATGAGCAAATCTGGTGAAGAAATTGGAAAACAAGGAAATGTTTGAGTAATCGTACCAGTTCTGGAAATGAATATATTCGGTTGTAAGTTTTGTGTTGCCTGTCAGAACTCCCAGAATCGTTTGGAAGCTGGATATTTTTGTTGGAAACTCCATTTGAGGCTGATATTATACAGTATGAGGGCTGATTGTAACAAGACAGTCCCTGTTTCTCCTTCATGGAGGTAGACATGGGAATGCTGTGCAAGTGTTTGTGAACGGCATACATGGATGTGTGTCAACCTGCAGTGGGACCGCCATATTCTTCCGGGTTCTGGCACAATGAGTGGAAGCACCTCTACATGTCATCATGGCAGATGAAGGAGATGTTCCTGTGAGAATTCATCAATGTTAAGCTTGGGAAAAGCAGTAATGAAATAACGTAAAAAACAACAACATGCCACAGGCTGTCTAAACACAATGCTTCTGGTGCCCATGTATGTATGTTTCTGTTTTTTCTGTCAAAACTTTGGATCCAGTACACTGCTTTGCCCGGGGGCCCATGATGTTGGTAAGATGGCCTTCTCCTCATATGAGTATATAAACACTCACGGCTGCACTGCTAAAAGTGACATTGCCAAACAGTCTGTTACTTGTCTTTGAATTGTTTTTGAAACATTGTAAAAAAATTATTCAATATGGAAGACGCTACTTCAAAAAGAAAAAGTGTTCCAAATCTGTGGAGTCATCCAATACTGAATGAAAAAAATAGCAGTCTCATTACTTTTCAATCAGCCCTCGTAGTAATCTCTTTGAGCTTATATAGTAAATATCGTAAACACATTTTAACATTTAAACATAAAACATTCTGAGAAGTTTTATAGGAAAGGTAAACAAGTTTTAGATGTTGAGAACATATTAGACCAAAGGCTCAGACTGTTTTCGATTGCATCTAGACTTGGTCACAGATTAATGTGCAATACCCTGCCTTTCAAAAAGAGATGCAGGCTTCCAAAGCGTCCCCCCGTCAACATTTTTCATCATTAATGTAAAGACTAACCTTGAAATAGTCTGAAACGATAACCTACACGCTTATGTTTGAAATTTGTCATTTTAACTTAGAGGGCTAGGACAACCTGTGTAGAATCAAATTTCAAAAAATGTTACCATAGCCATGATCATCAACCTCGAAACAGAATAAAACGAAACTCTAATGTCAATTCCCATTTTATCAAAGTTTTGTGACCTCTCGTACCCAATTAAGGGGGATGCACAACGCAGCACTTCTTGTCATTTATGCTGAAGACACCTATTGATTTAATCTTCATCATTAACACTAGAATTACCAGAGCCTACGAAAAACTTGTAGATCCGTCTGCACGTAAATGCTTTAAAACCGTTCTCACCTCTCCGCCAGCTCTTTTGTTAATCTAAATGTGCTGATAAAAGAAAAGCTGCAAGTAGCCGCTATTCCATCCCCACCGGCTTAGAACGTGACAAACTTCTCCCAGCTCATACCTTGATTGATTATCTGGGATGAAATGGAGTTTTAGAGTGGAAATAATAGATCATTATTTGGAATACATGCATTTCACGTGTGTTCTGTTTCTACAGTAATCTGTGTAAACACATTTTTAAAACAGAAACTTTTTCATATTGCAGTAGTAAATGACAAAATGTAAGCATAAACTATATAATGTATGAAGCCTGAAGTCCAAATATCAAAGAAACACTTTCACAAAAGGTACAAATCTAACAGAACAAGTATGCTTTTATTCAAAAATATAACTGCAGAAAAAAAGCCGCCTTAGCATGCCACATTGACACATACTTACTACAACTACCACAGTAGCATAATGGTATCAGCTGCTGACTAGTAATCAAAAGGTCAAGAGTTCGATCCCGCACGACTCACTTTTGAGAAGTAAACTGCTCCTATTCTTACTATTTTAGAAAAAAAAACATACATTTGATTTCAGTGTGTAACAGCCGTGTAATTTATGATACTTTGTAAAGATTTTTTTTTTTTATTCACTTTTCATTCTTTCAGTCGTGTTCAGGATCCTTCCCTACCCGATCTGACACTGCTGTTTTCACATAAAGATGCGCTGTAGCTCTGCAGGCGTACTTGTGACTGCATTCTCGCATCAATGCTTCAGAACTGAAGTGCCTGTCTGCACTTTTGGTGGCATTACACGCTATTTTTTGAGCATACCCATGTTGCTCAAACACAGGAACATATGTTGGTGTACAAGATATAACAAACAGTGCTTTATTCTAGCTATAGTGAAGAAAAATAACAGAATTACGTAGGGTTGTATGCAGCGCCGGGGGGTTTAAACGAAATCGATTTTGCCGGCAAAAAAATCATCACATTCAAAAATTAACAATTCCCCCACCCCTTTCCACATTTCCGGTACTTGTTTGGGGTAAAAACCTCACTATTTT
>NW_024380703.1:0-5539 GCF_016835505.1 Polypterus senegalus | reverse complement strand
AGTCTTGGCTAAGAACACTAGTACCATGTCTGGAATGATTGGAAACTACAGATTGATGTGCCATCCTGGAAAAATTGGACAACCTGTGCAACCTCTGTAGGGTCCAGGTATTACCTCATGCTACTATATACAAAACTAGTGAAAACACAGTCAGAAATGATGAGGAAATAAAATGTCAATGGCCTCCACCTGTTAAACCATTCCTGCATTGGGGGTCTATCTCATTGTTGCCCCTCTGGTGCACCTGTTGTTCATTTCATTAACACCAAAGCTGCTGAAACTGATTAACAACCCCCTTTGCTACTAAACTGACCAGATCAATATCCTAGAAGTGTAATTGACTTGATGCTATACTCTGATTAAAAGTGTTCTTTTAATTTTTTGAGCAGTATATAAAGGAATAATAGGTAAAACCAAATTGAGAAGCTAAAAGAATAAAATTATGTTAGAAGCATTGAATATGCAATGAAGGTTTAACAGCAGCAATATTACATTTCTAAATATATTTTTGTAGTTTCAACATGAAATTAACCTTAACCTGTTTTTTCATTGTAGATGCACCATAACACACTGCACCACTGTCCCATTTTATATGTATTACTTGCTCGTCTCCAGGTGTGTTATACTCAAAGATGAAAAGTTCTCCCACCTCACCTTGTACTCCATTTAGCAGCAACAGTATTGAGACTCTCTGTGGTGCTTCCTGGAGATTAGTTGACTAGGACAGTAAAAAAGCCAAATTATTTCTTTGTGCATATGACAATAAGGTATGTTTCCAGTGAGACATCAAATCATATAAGGATGCTGGTGATATAAAATAAACATTGCTACATGTACACTTTTCCAAAACAACAGTCACTGCAACCCTTATACAGTAACATGTGTTTATTGGTATGTAATTTGAATTGGTTAGCTCAGTCTTGAACATTAAGAGTTACTATTACGTTCAGGTGAATATTGTATTTACCAATTTGTTATAATTTCTTATTCGGCTGACTCTTTATCCAAAGTGACTTACAACATTTGAGATACAATTGGTTACATTTCTTTTGTTTTTCCATTTGGAGCACAGGCAGGTGAATAGTTGTGTTCATGGTCAAAATGTCAGTAGAAGGATTTGAACCCAAAAGCTCTGGGTTTATAGTTCAAAATTGTTAAACACTATGCCACATATCTACCATACTTATTGACTTACCATATGCCAAATTTCCAATTCATTGGAAATCTCTTTTTTAATCTAGAGGTCTGGACAAATTTCAGGATTAGTTTGTTTTGAATCTGGTAAATATTTTATTTGCCTTACTTTACCTTAAATCTATTTTAATTCTTCTGCAACATATTTTTTAGGCTTCTGTTTATGTTATTTTTATTATTCATCAGCTGTGTGTATTAATTTTGTTTCTCATTTCAGATAGATAGATAAGACAATGTGGTCGCTGAAAGTCAGGAACGACAGGAAACGGACACCAATATAAAGTAAAAAGCAATTTCTTTATTCTTGGTGGCAGAAAGGCTGCAGCCCCTGACAGCTCAGTTTGTTACAGGCAGCTTCTGCCTTCAACAGGAACTTATCTCTTTTATAACCAGTCTTTATTCTTAAACAAAAAGAAGGAAATATGGCACTTAATTTTGAGGTCATACATAGATTGCGACAGCTTGCAGTCACACCCTGGATTGGAACGTTACAAAGTGCACAGAGTTTCTTACAGATAGAAGGAGTTATTGGCACACTCTTAAGCAATGTGCCCTTGCCAGCACCGCACACAAGCCCATTTAAAGCAATTTCTTAATCCTAAATGTCACAGGGTTTATGCGACTTCAGCAGATTAGACAATACAGTGGAACCTCGGTTTGCGAGCATAATTTGTTCCGGAAACGTGCTCGCAATCCAAAGCACTCGTATATCAAAGCGAATTTCCCCATAAGATATAATGGAAACTCAGATGATTCGTTCCACAACCCAAAACTATTCACATAAAAATGATTAATACAAAATATAAAGTAAAATACATGATACAAATTAACCTGCACTTTACCTTTATAAAGAATCATGGCTGGTGTGAGTTTCTAAACTCATGTGGGATTACACCCAACGGGACAATATGCGAAAGAGCGTCCCAAAGCAATCGCAGTCTCCCAGTGCTGTAGCAGTTCGCGTATAAGCGCATCCAAAAAGATCGCAGACATGCTATAAGCGCCTGTCGTAAATGGGTCTTCCATGGAACATTATAAAGATCCCGGTACAATAAATAACAGCGCTGTTGCTGTTTCAAGCTGAATAAAGCTGGTGTTAAAGTACTGAGACTCAGCTTCGTGTTTTGGGGAGCAAGATGGGGACTCGCACTTCACAGCACACACACAGTCACAATGCTGTAGTAAACAGATGCTGACTATATGAGTGAGGCACACACATTCAGACGGAGAATAGGAGACGACTGCCAGAGAGAGAGAGAAAGAGGATTGAGACGCTCTGGGCGGGCAAGCAAGATAGATAAGGAGAGAGAGAGAGAGAGACATGCTGGGCGAGCAAGTGAGCGAGATAAGGAGAGAGAGAGAGAGACGTGCTGGGCGAGCGAGCGAGATAGAGAGAGAGAGAGACGCGCTGGGCGAGCGAGATGAGAGAGAGAGAGACGTGCTGGGCGAGCGAGCGAGATAAGGAGAGAGAGAACCATCAGCTCAGTTGTGATCACATAACGCTCAGCAGACAAAGTGTATCCATACTACTCGTATTGCAAGACATAGCTCGTTTATCAAGTCAAAATTTATTAAAAATTTTTGCTAGTCTTGCAAAACACTCGTAAACCAAGTTACTCGTAAACCGAGGTTCCACTGTACTTATTTCCTCATTCTTTGTACACACATAGATTATACAATATTAACGGTAACATCAAAAGTTAGTTTGACATCTTACATTAGTTTCATAGAAAATACATTTGTAACTTAGCATTTTGTATTCTATTAGCACCAAACTTTTATTGTTTGGAAAGGCTGAAGCACCTTAATTCTAAATATTCTTTCTCAATTCCCGCCTTTGCACATTAATATGGATTGTAACACCCGGGGAAATAGAACTATTGACCTACTGCATACATACATTAAAGACGCATACAGCGCCACCCCGCTGCCTTTCGCTAAGGAAAGCAGATCATAACCTAGTTCTGGTTCAGCCTCACTACAAACCAAGAGTGAAGGAGCTATCTACAACCACAGCTCATTTAGAAAGTGGTCCCCTGAGGCAGAGTAGGCTCTGAGAGACTGCTTTTGAACTACGAACTGGGATATACTGCAGGGATCATATACTGAGGAACATTGAGGAGACTGTTGAGTGCACTACTGACTACATCAACTTCTGTAAGGACATTGAAGTTCCATTTAGCAGCAGTATGCTGCTATGCTAACAACAAGTCATGGATTACAAGTGATATCAAGATCCTTTTGAATGAGAAGAAAAGGGCTTTTAAAGGCGGTGATCAGCATGAGCTCAAGCGCGTGCAGAAGGAACTCCAAGTCCAGCTCAGGGTGGCGAAGGAGCAGTACAGGAGAAAGCTGGAGCAGAAGTTGCAGAATAACAGCATGAAGGAAATGTGGGATGAGATGAAGATCATCACTGGCTGCAGCACAAAGCGAGGTACTACCATTGAGGGAGACGTGGAGAGAGTTAACCAGACAAACTATTTCCTTAATAGGTTTGACCAACCTAACCCACTCTCTCCTCAGAGCTCAGGTAATGGAACCATCCAGGACAGTGTTGTTAGGAATAAAGGTACAGCAACTGTTGCTGAACACAACATACACAATCCTTACTTTTCAGTTAGGAGCATTTCTAGTGTGTACTTCCTGATATTAAGATACACTTGAAAGGGCAACCAGGAAAGTTATATGCATGAAAAAGTTTATTGGGAAGGAATACAACTAGGAGATAGGGTTTAGCAGTGGCATATGCATAACAAGAATCTGTTCTTAATTGTGTAACAGTAACCTTTAACCACTTA
The DNA here is from genome assembly GCF_016835505.1 of Polypterus senegalus. Classification (NCBI taxonomy): domain Eukaryota; kingdom Metazoa; phylum Chordata; class Cladistia; order Polypteriformes; family Polypteridae; genus Polypterus; species Polypterus senegalus. The sequence goes on along the minus strand of NW_024380703.1, from coordinate 1,547 downwards.
TATCACAGATTATCCTCTAGGAAAGAGGGAATAATCCCTTGACAGTGTCCCAACACAGAAAGTCCAAAAAATAGCAACAGCTTAATGATTCAGTCCACTTTTTACAGTGAGAGACGTGCATTCAAGAAAGGAGTCCTTCAACTTTCATAGCATGTGGAGTGCTAAGCAACACCTGGAATGGTCCTTTCCCCCTCGGCTGGAGCTAGTGTTTTCACCGTGTGCCTCTAATGAGAGCCCAAGTCCCAATTGGTATAGAAATTTACATTTCAGATAATGAGGTAGTTCACCACGTTTCCCTCACTTGTTCATGCACTCTATCTGTAAGGCACTACGCAGACCTGAAAGACCATTGTTGACCATGTGGAGATTAATTTTAAATAGCTGAAAGCACATTAGCATGAGGCGGCCAGTAAGAATCTCCAACGGTGAGAGTCTTATTTGGCGAGGAGTCCTTCCCTACAGACCAGCCAGAGCCAAGGTAATGCATCAGGCCAAGATAGGCCTATTTGTTCAAAGATGTTTGCCAATTTTAATTTTAAGGTGGAATATACATCCGCCACCATCCCTCCATTCTGTGGATGGTACTTGCAATAGTGGCGGACATCAATCTACAGTCACTGAGACAGCTCTTGTAACAGAGTATTTACTTGCAATTTCTGAGGCAAACCCCAAACGAGGATGATTTTTTTTTTAACTAACGTTTTGGCCACTGACTTGGCATCTGCATGCAAGCATGGAAAAGCCACTACCCAGTGAGAGAAAGCATTGTTTATTACTAAGCAATATTTAAATATTTAAATCTATGGCATAGTGTACACCTCTTACAGAACTGATCAGCAAAGTCAGAAAACCCCGGGGTGTGCCAGGATTTTTGCAACTGTGCCATCATTGCATCTTCTGGAAGTGTTGGCCAGACCATTCTCAGCCTTTACAACACCTGGAAAGGAAGCTTTTGGGAGAAAAGGATGTTTAGCTAATGGATGGATCCAAATTCCTTTCAGAACTTTTTCTGATCCCTCTTTCTGCCATTTATTCTGTCTTTATCTCCTTTTCCATTACTACAGTTTGTAGAGATATAACTGCATCCTCGGGTGACTCTTGTTCCTCCTCCTGTTATAGAAATAAAGATGTTAGTGGTGAAGTAGGATCCCAGCGGCTTTCTTTGCCCACATGTTCGCTTGCATTTCCCTCATTCACTGGATTTGTTTTCCCCTTTGTGAGCTTGACACTTCACTACCGCAAGCGTACCTGTCAAATGAGATGTTCTTGCCTGTATTAAGATGGAATGTACAGCATGTGATATCTTAACAGTTAATAGACTCAAGAGAACAACATCTGAACATGCTAATATGGCCTCTGTTGTTGCAGCAGCAGCAGCATTCAAACAGGCTGGGATTGTAGCGGCCACTGGATCCATTTTTTTTTTTTTTTGGAATAGTATGTGACCGATCCTTGTCTATCTCCTTGTAGTCGAGTTAATACTGTAGTTATACACCCCTTTCTCATCCACGATCAGAGGAAGAACGAGACTATCGATGTCTTAAGAG
>NW_024380702.1:0-48638 GCF_016835505.1 Polypterus senegalus | reverse complement strand
ATTGACGCAAGGATCAGCTGTAACATGTCTATTATTATTTTCAGCCATGTGCCTCAGTGAGCATTACAATAGATTTGCCTGCATGTTCTCCCCTGTCTGTGTGGGTTTCATCTGGGTACTACAGTTTCCTCCCACAGTCCAAAGAAATGTAGGCTTGTTGGATTTCTGATGCAAATTGGCCCAAGGAGGTATATGGTATGTTCCCCTCCAAAGTACTGGCACCCTTTTTGTTGATTGCTCCTGCTTAAGTCCTATACTTGCTGGTGTAGGCTCAAGCCCCCTGCAATCCTCCTTAGGAACAAGTGGGCTTAGAAAATGGTATGGCATGATGTAATACATGTATATTTAATGTTCACAAAATAAAATTTTATTATATGTTACAATATGTTTATTTTTGTTATTTGTTAACTCTGGAAATATCATAAGAGTTGTTTTTTGTCTGCTGGTGTTACTTACTAAGATTGTATTTTTAATCCTAAAATTTTATACACAAGACCTATCGTGAACCAGAAGTCCCAAAGTGTGTAAGTTTCAAATGCACTTCTAAAAATGCCCACTAGAAGGAGAAATCCCATCAAAAACCCCAACAAGACACAAAATTGCCTTGTACAATCTTTGTAAAGGTGGCGCAGTGGGTAGCACTGCTGCCTTGCAGTTAGGAAACCCAGGTTCGCTTCCCAGGTTCTCCGTGCATGGAGTTTGCATGCTCTCCCCATGTCTGCGTGGGTTTCCCCCGGGTTATAAGGTTTCCTCCCACAGTCCAAAGACATGCAGGTTAGGTGCATTGGCGATTCTAGATTGTCCCTAGTGCGTGTGTGTGTGCCCTGTGGTGGGCTGGCGCTGTGCCCAGGGTTTATTTCCTGCCTTGCGCCTTGTGTTCGCTGGGATTGGCTCCAGCAGACCCCTGTGACCCTGTAGTTAGGATATAGCAAGTTGGATAATGAATGGAATCTTAATAAAATAAAATTTTAATAAATTCCATTGTATTAATACAGACAGACTTTGCTAGTAACAAATTGCACCAATAGGCTGACAGATACTAAAGGAGGCATATATAAAATCATGAGACATGGCTCACTGCTTCTTGAAATGATATTGTAATCCAAGAAGCAGAGATAACAGACTTCTGCAACAACAACAATTTTTATTTCTTGTCTAGCCCAAAATCACACAAGGAATGTCTCAATGGGCTTTAACAAGTCCTGTTTTTTGATAACCCCAAAGCCTTGACTCCCTAAGAAGACAAGAAAAAAAATCCCCCCAATAATCTTAGGAAGGGCAATCATGTTAGGACCTCATTAATATTTGAATTTTTTATGCCATGATTTGGAGGTTTGGAATGTATGCATTTTTTTATAATTTATACTTTTTATGTTTAACATTTGCAACATTATTACTATACCATTTTGTACTTTGTCTTCCATGGGCATCATCCGTCATTGCTCATAGCATCAGCAAACAATTGTCTGAACATTGAGCCTCTGGGTAAATGGAAGACCTTCTGTAGTGTAGAAGAGGCAAAAATGGATTAGGAAACAAACACTTTAGTGCAGAATTTTATTTAACATATTAATTTCTCTGCTTTGTATTTTGTATTTTATTTTGTTTTCAGTGTTTATGATTCTGGCACCTATTTTGAATGTTCTTGTGAAAAAACAAATTCTGCTTATAATTAATTCAATTTTTCCGAACACAATCATAATACCACAGTGGCTTAGTGCAAGTCAGCAAGCACACAGTACTGGATATGTTTTAAAAGATGTTTGACATTCCATTCCAACATTCATTGTTAAATGGGTTCTGTGTGTATACTGTGCATTGTCTTAATGTGCTTAACTTCTGAAATAAATAAATCTAAATTGTTATAAGGGGAAAACTAACAGTTGAGCAAAAAATAAAATGAAGAGTAAAGACTGCAATCAACACGTTATAAAGAAATTAACACGTCTCTGAACATTTCAGTGTCTGCTAATATAAAAGGATTGAATGCCGGTGAAAACTATACTATTCAGGTCACTGCTCTAGCTGAAGACAACATTACAAAAGGGGCAGCTGTGATCATTTCAGCATATACAAGTGAGTATGACCTATTTTATTATAAATAACTACTCAATAAATATTTATATCTTCAGTAGTGCAACATTTGCTGTCGTGTTAACTTTGGAAAACAGCATAATTATTTTTTGATAAAATTGATATGTAACAATAGAAATGCAAATTTGAACCTGAATGTCTTCTTTTCCACTAACCAATGTTGATAATCTTAAATCTGAGTACCAAAGACATGTATGTACACCAAAGTCAATCCTTTGACAACTGGTTAAGAATTATGAGGTAAATGTGTAATCAGTGACCCCTTGTAAAGCCTAAATGTGTAATTTCCCTGCTTCAGTGAGAACGAAATTCCTCAAGAGCACTTCTTAACTTTGACGAGCATTCCTGCCAGGAATAGTGTCAGTTCCAGCAGTAAAAAGTGATCTACGTATGACATTAAAGTTTGTTCAACCACAAAAAGAAAGGTCTTAAGCAGAGAATATTACATGTAACAGTTGCACTCATGTAAGAGGAGAAACAGAATATAGGATCAGAGGAACCATGGGTGAAATCAGTGACTGGAAAAAGCCAGGATGTCTGAAATTTTTTAAATAATTAGATGCGTTAATCATGGCACATCTGAAGCAGAATTTTACGCGTTCAATCATTTGTAGGTTCAGATTTTTCAGTGTTTTTCAGAGAAGCTGTAGGATGATTTTTCAACCAGGAAAGACAGTATATTGACGAGAACAATTCAAGGACGTTGATGCCCGGGACATTGTTGAAGTAGAATGGGAAACGCAAAGAGATAGTTATCAATTGTTTCTTTGCTTGCAGACATTCAAGATCAGTTTACTAGTGATGGAGAAAAACAATTTAAAAATAAAAATCCAATGTAAAAAAATATCAGAATTAATAAGCAAAAATTTTTCTAACAATGGAAAATCCCAAGATGTTCCCCAATTTTTTGGGGAAAAAATTTTTGAGGGGAGATCGTTTAAGGTTCGGGGCCCCCTATTTTACCTTTATTTCTTTCTTAAGAAAAGGTGAAAATCTTAAAAAATTTTTTACAATTCCCCCAAAAAAAATTTGGTTTTTTGCCTTTGTTTTAGTGATACGCCCCCTTCTAAAATTTGGAAAAAAAATTAAAAAACACAGGGGGGTTTTTCCTTTTTTTTGCTTTTTTTAAAAAATGTAAAAATAATTTTTAAAATGATTAAAAAAGAAACAAAATTTTAAAATGTTATTTCATTTACTTATAATGCATTTTTTTTAATTTTTTTTGAAAAAAACCCAACCAATTTTATTTTCCGTTTTTTGTTTTTTTTTAAAAAAAGGGGGTTTTTGAAACCACCGGGGGAAAAGTTTTTACGTTTATAAATGGTCGTTATGCTTTTAAAAATTTTCCCTTTTAAAATTTTAATTTCCCAGTTTTTTAAAATTTAAGGGAAAAACTAATTGTACTATCAAGTGCCCTTTTAAATTTTTAAATAAAAAGACTTAAATTCCTTTCTATTTAAATTCCGGGTTTGTAATATTTTAAAAAAAGGGGTTTTTTGGGTTTAATGACAAACCCTCCCATGTAAATTTTTTTAAATCAAAAAAAACATTTAAAAGAAAAGGGGCTCCTAAAATTTTCCTTATGATATTGTTTGATTGCTTCTAATTTTTTGGAACATTTTACTTTTATTCCCTATTTTTTTTTTTTTTTTCTTTTTTAAATTTATTTTTCCTTCCTAAGAAAAAAAAAAAATTTTGTTTTTTGGAAAAAATTTGGGAAGTTTTCCCCCCTTGTATCCCCTAAATTCCTTTAGGAAAAAAATTTAAAACAAAAAGGGCCCAAAATTCCCCCCAAAATATGTAGTTCGAGAAAAGGCCCCAAAACAAAAAAATTTTTAAAAAAAAAAAGGGTTTGCGGGGAATTTTAAATTTAAACGGCACCAATAAAAGAAAAAAATATGGTAAGGAAAGGTTAAATCAGTGAAAAAAAGGGATGCCAAATTTTTAAATTTAGACGAATCTGGATTAATTTAAAATTTTCGGGTTAAATTTTTTAAAGGTTTTTTAGTTTTTAAAAAAAGGAATTTTCAACAAAAACATAATTGGGGAAAAAAGGGGGAGGGGGGAATTTTGAATGGAACCGGGAAAAATTTATAAGTTTTTGTTGAAATTTTAAAATAGTTTATATAAAAAGAAAAAAAAAAAAATAAAAATCATGTTTAAAAAAATTTTTCAAAAATTTTGGGTTTCCCCAAAAAAAAAATTTTTTAAAAAATTCAGGCTTTTTTGAATGTAATTAAAAGGGTTTTACGGCCAGTTTTGTTTATTTTCCTTTCCCTTTTTTTTTTCCAACAGCCTGAAAAAAATTTATAAATATTAATCATTTTTAGCTGGAACCCCAAAATTTGGGAAGCTCAAACTTATATCCCATTGGAATTCCCAGGCATTTGTAACTTAAATTTACCCCCCGGTTTTTTTTAAAATTTAAAAGGGGGATAAGGTTCCAAAATTTACACAATTTTCCACCAGTATTTCCAGTTGAATCATAATGCAAAAAGGGGTTTAATTCCCAGTGTTTTTAAATTAAAAAAAATTTCAAAAATTGGATTTTTCCCGCATGTATACTCCAATTTTGGGCGTTTGAAAAAAAGGGAAATGAGGAATACGATAAAAATGGTCATTATAAATTTTCCAATTTTTGTCTATTTTTAAATTAAATGTAAAAACGGTTTTTAAAAAGCATTAAAAAAAAATCAAAAAATGGTTTTTTTCCTTTTTCATGTTTTAAATCTTTTGGAAAAAAAAAAAAAGGGATCTTAAATGCATTTTATTTTTTTTCCAAAATTTGTAAATTTTTTTATTTTGCAGATTTATTAAAGCAACCCTGAAAAAAAATTTTTAAAAAAAAAATTTGGGTTTTTATCTAATAAAAAATCTTTCATTTTAAAATTTAAGGTTTTCCCTTTCCCTTTCCATTATTCAAATTGAATTTTTTTAATTTAAAAAGGTTTCCGACAACATTCTCCCTAAAAATTTGCTTAAATTTTTCCCAAATTCTTCGGGTTCCCCAAAAATGTATAGTTAAAAAGGGGGTTTTCATTAAATGAAACCCCCAAAAATTATAATGCAAAACTCTAAAAAAAGGAATTTTGGGGAAAAAGAAAAAAAAAACCCCCAAAATTACCCTTAAAGCGTAGGTTTTTGCTTTAAAAATTTTGGTTTTATTTCACCCCCTTTTTTTTTTTTGCAAAACTGAAATTTAAGCAAGAAAAAAAAGTTTTACTATTGGTAAAAATTGAGGTAATGTGAAAATTTGCCCCTTTATCCAAAATTTAATTTTGTTTGTAAAATTTTTAAGGCATTCTTACGGCGAGTTTCCCCAAAATTGCTTTAAAAGTGTTTTTAAAAAAAATTTTGGGGTTAAAAAAAAAATTTCGGAAATTTAAGAACATTCCTCAAAAAAGGGGAAAACAAATTGGACGGGGAACCTTGGGGAAATCAGTCGAAAAAGCCAGGTGTAAAATTTTTTAAATTTTAACAAAGGAATCTAAGAAAATTTTTCGTTAAATCTTTTTGAGGCATTTTTTTATTTTTTTGGGGCTTGGTGTTTTCAAAGCAGATTTGAAAAAAAAGGGGTTATCCGGGACATTTTGAAGAAAAGGGGCCCAAAAATATTTTTGTTTTTTTTTCAGAATTAAGATTTTCAAGGAAAAAACAATTTAAAAAAAACCAAAAAAAATCCCCCAAATTTAAGAAGGAACCAAAAGGGGGGTTCCCCCCCCATTTTTTTTCTTTTCAAATTCAGTCAGTTTATAGTAAAAAAATTTTTAAAAAATTTTTTGTTTTTTTTGTTTTTTTTTAATATCCTTTTTTTTTTCCCAGAAAAAATTTTTAAATTTTTTGGGTCAGTAATATTCCACTAGATTTTCTGGGGCCCCCAAAAGGGGTTTTTCTTTACGGACCCGAAAAGTGCCCAAACCACATTTTTCTAACTGGCTAATCCCCAAGCTGAACCCCCAATTTGGGCCCGGCGGGGGGGAAAATTGACAAAAAAGGGTAAAGGAAAAGGGAAACCCCTTTTCCCTACCTTTTAATTTTCAGTTGAACCCCCCAAAAAAAAGGTGGTTCCCCCATGTTTTTACATAAAAACACAAAAAAAGTTGGTTTATTTGCCCCCCCCTTTTTTCAGTGATATAGCCCCCAAACCCCGGTTTTCCAATCTATAAAAAATTAAAAGTTGTTAAATTTTTTTTCCCCTTTTTTTTAATTTTTTTTGAAACCCAAAGAAGTTTAAAATAACCAAAAAAAAAAATTAAAGTTTTTTATTTCCATTTTTTTCCTGTTTTTTAGGGAACAAAAAAAAGGGCTTTAAAGCATTTCAATTTCCAATTATTTAAAAATTTTTTTTTTTAAAAAGCGGGTTTAAATGGGAAAAAAGGGGACCCCAAATTTTGTTTTCTTTTTTAAAATTTTTATTTGGTTTAAAAAACAAGTTTTAAAAGAAGGGGCTCTTTTTTCCTTAGTATGAATGAATGCATTTTTAAAAAATTAGTCCAAATTTATTGTCCATGTAAAATATGAATTAGATTTTTTCCCATTAATTAGCCAGGGGGGAACCTTTGAAAAAGGGGGTTTTTTTAAAAAACCCCCCCTTTTTTTAAAATTTTAAAATCCAAAGAAAAAGGGCTTTGGGAATAAAAAGAAAAAGTTAAACAAAAAACCTTTAAACAAAGGGGTTTTGGGGTTTGGGAAATTTTGGAACTTTTCCCTTTTCCCCATTTTTGTTTTTTTTTTTAAATTTTGCATTTATTTCCCCCAAAAATAAAAAAAAAGTTTTGTTTGGGTAAAAGATTTAAAACGAATAAACCCCCTTTGACCAAAATTTGTAAGTTGGTGAAAACGTTTAAACCTTTTTTTTTTGGAATTCCTGCCGGGAAATTATTCCTAAAAAGTACCTTGACAAAAGGGGTTTTCCCCCAAAAAAGAAAGGTCTTGCAGAAATATTCATGTAAAGTTCACCAAAAGGGGGAAAACAAAAATTTTAAAAAAACCCGGGGAAAAATCATAGGAAAAAGAGGTTTCAAAAATGTTAAATCGAACGGGAACCGGAGGGAATTTTTTAATTTTTGTGGTTAGATTTTAGTGTTTTCGAACTGTAGGTGATTTTTAAAAGGGGTTTTTTGGAAAAAATTAGGGGTTTCCGGGACATTTTAAAGAGAACAAAGAAGGATTTTTTTTTTCTTGAACTTAAGATGTTACATGTAAAAAAAAATTTAAAAAATAAAAAAAATTAAAAAATAAAATTTAAAAAAAATTGGAATATAAAATGGGGGTTTCCCCCCCCAAAATTTTAAAAACTTTTTAAAACTTAATTTATTTTTGGAACTTAATTGGTGACGTTTTTTCTTTTTTTGTTTTTTTCCTATACAGTCCTTCGTTCTGAACGACTCTGACAAGATGCGAATATGACGGAATACTGATGAAAAATGGCTACAGTTGATGGAAGATTTTTCCATATTTTTGTCTAGATTTTAAATTAAATGTAAACCAACTAGAAGTTTAAAATAAGCACTTCAAAAAAGAAATCAAACCTTAAATGTTATTTCATTTCACTTAGTAATGCACTGCTGTTTCAATCTATTTGGAACAATAAAAAGGACTCTTAACCATGCATTTTCAGTTATTTCCAGATTATTTGTAAATTTGTTATTTTAAAAAAGCAGAGGTTTAGTAGGCAAGCCTGGCGTGACATCACAAAGTTTTGCTAACGTTTATAGTAATGGTCTTATTGTACGTAATCTAAAAAATCATTTCAGTTTCTAAAATGTTATAGTGCTTCCTCATTGCCTTTCCATTATGAATACTGAAGTGAATGCATAGACTCAATTGTACTGATAGCAACAGCTCCGACAACTTTATTGAACTCCACTGATAAATATGACATTAGATTCCCTTTGCCCTAGTTAATTAGCTTCAGGTTCCGCTAGTGAATCGCTAGTAGAAAAAAGTGGGCTTTTCTGAGTTAATGCACAAGTATCCCTCTCACAGATGTATAATGCTTACAACTCTGACAACCAGAGAAGAACATTGGTGGGAATACAGAAGGAAAGAAAGGGAAGCTCCTCAAACATTAGAGCCTTCGCTGATATGTGTTTGAGGTTGCGTTCTGATATTTTGGAACATTTTCACTTTCTATTCCCTATTTTTTGTTTTGTTTTGCTTTGAATTAACTGTCATTATATCTCTACCGCACAGAAGAATCACAAAACAAGATTTTGACTATTGGTAAAAAGATATGAGGTAACTGTGTAATCAGTGACCCCTTGTGATGCCTAAATGTGTAATTTCCCTGCTTCAGTGAGAACGAAATTCCTCAAGAGCACTTCTTAACTTTGACGAGCATTCCTGCCAGGAATAGTGTCAGTTCCAGCAGTAAAAAGTGATCTACATGTGACATTAAAGTTTGTTCAACCACAAAAAGAAAGGTCTTAAGCAGAGAATATTACATGTAACAGTTGCACTCATATAAGAGGAGAAACAGAATATAGGATCAGAGGAACCATGGGTGAAATCAGTGACTGGAAAAAGCCAGGATGTCTGAAATTTTTTAAATAATTAGATGCGTTAATCATGGCACATCTGAAGCAGAATTTTACGCGTTCAATCATTTGTAGGTTCAGATTTTTCAGTGTTTTTCAGAGAAGCTGTAGGATGATTTTTCAACCAGGAAAGACAGTATATTGACGAGAACAATTCAAGGACGTTGATGCCCGGGACATTGTTGAAGTAGAACGGGAAACGCGAAGAGATAGTTATCAATTGTTTCTTTGCTTGCAGACATTCAAGATCAGTTTACTAGTGATGGAGAAAAACAATTTAAAAATAAAAATCCAATGTAAAAAAATATCAGAATTAATAAGCAATGTGATATCACTAAAATGTTGACGTTTCCAACCCCATGAATATTTAAATTCTATTTCAGAAACTTACATTGTGCAGTTTATAGTATACTGTAATTAGAAGTGTTATCTGTGTTCTCTACTGTATTGTTTATTTTAACCTATCCTTTCATTTTTTTCCTGTAACAGAGCCTGATAAGGTGTACAATTTGACGATCAGTAATATCTCCACTAGCTCACTTTCTCTCAGCTGGACACCACCAAATGGCAACGTTGGAAGCTACAGAGTTGACGTTACTGGATCCACAGTGATGAATGTGACCACAACTTCGGCATTTGCTAATCTAACTGGACTAATACCCGGAAGCATGTATACCCTCCAAGTTGTGGCCTTGGCTGAGGACAATATGACTGAAGGAGATGCAGTGGCAGTCACGGGATTCACAAGTGAGCACACCTATCATCTGCTACCTGTAGATATTTCAGTTGAATCTATAATGTCCAAAAAACGGTGGTAATCTTCCCAGTCGCTTTTTACAATTGAACCACACAAATCAAAGATTGGTTATTTGTCCTGCCCCCTTGTTTTCAGTGATATACAGTCCTTCGTTCTGAACGACTCTGACAAGATGCGAATATGACGGAATACTGATGAAAAATGGCTACAGTTGATGGAAGATTTTTCCATATTTTTGTCTAGATTTTAAATTAAATGTAAACCAACTAGAAGTTTAAAATAAGCACTTCAAAAAAGAAATCAAACCTTAAATGTTATTTCATTTCACTTAGTAATGCACTGCTGTTTCAATCTATTTGGAACAATAAAAAGGACTCTTAACCATGCATTTTCAGTTATTTCCAGATTATTTGTAAATTTGTTATTTTAAAAAAGCAGAGGTTTAGTAGGCAAGCCTGGCGTGACATCACAAAGTTTTGCTAACGTTTATAGTAATGGTCTTATTGTACGTAATCTAAAAAATCATTTCAGTTTCTAAAATGTTATAGTGCTTCCTCATTGCCTTTCCATTATGAATACTGAAGTGAATGCATAGACTCAATTGTACTGATAGCAACAGCTCCGACAACTTTATTGAACTCCACTGATAAATATGACATTAGATTCCCTTTGCCCTAGTTAATTAGCTTCAGGTTCCGCTAGTGAATCGCTAGTAGAAAAAAGTGGGCTTTTCTGAGTTAATGCACAAGTATCCCTCTCACAGATGTATAATGCTTACAACTCTGACAACCAGAGAAGAACATTGGTGGGAATACAGAAGGAAAGAAAGGGAAGCTCCTCAAACATTAGAGCCTTCGCTGATATGTGTTTGAGGTTGCGTTCTGATATTTTGGAACATTTTCACTTTCTATTCCCTATTTTTTGTTTTGTTTTGCTTTGAATTAACTGTCATTATATCTCTACCGCACAGAAGAATCACAAAACAAGATTTTGACTATTGGTAAAAAGATATGAGGTAACTGTGTAATCAGTGACCCTTGTGATGCCTAAATGTGTAATTTCCTGCTTCAGTGAGAACGAAATTCCTCAAGAGCACTTCTTAACTTTGACGAGCATTCCTCCCAGGAATAGTGTCAGTTCCAGCAGTAAAAGTGATCTACATGTGACATTAAAGTTTGTTCAACCACAAAAAGAAAGGTCTTAAGCAGAGAATATTACATGTAACAGTTGCACTCATATAAGAGGAGAAACAGAATATAGGATCAGAGGAACCATGGGTGAAATCAGTGACTGGAAAAAGCCAGGATGTCTGAAATTTTTTAAATAATTAGATGCGTTAATCATGGCACATCTGAAGCAGAATTTTACGCGTTCAATCATTTGTAGGTTCAGATTTTTCAGTGTTTTTCAGAGAAGCTGTAGGATGATTTTTCAACCAGGAAAGACAGTATATTGACGAGAACAATTCAAGGACGTTGATGCCCGGGACATTGTTGAAGTAGAACGGGAAACGCAAGAGATAGTTATCAATTGTTTCTTTGCTTGCAGACATTCAAGATCAGTTTACTAGTGATGGAGAAAAACAATTTAAAAATAAAAATCCAATGTAAAAAAATATCAGAATTAATAAGCAATGTGATATCACTAAAATGTTGACGTTTCCAACCCCATGAATATTTAAATTCTATTTCAGAAACTTACATTGTGCAGTTTATAGTATACTGTAATTAGAAGTGTTATCTGTGTTCTCTACTGTATTGTTTATTTTAACCTATCCTTTTATTTTTTTCCTGTAACAGAGCCTGATAAGGTGTACAATTTGACGATCAGTAATATCTCCACTAGCTCACTTTCTCTCAGCTGGACACCACCAAATGGCAACGTTGGAAGCTACAGAGTTGACGTTACTGGATCCACAGTGATGAATGTGACCACAACTTCGGCATTTGCTAATCTAACTGGACTAATACCCGGAAGCATGTATACCCTCCAAGTTGTGGCCTTGGCTGAGGACAATATGACTGAAGGAGATGCAGTGGCAGTCACGGGATTCACAAGTGAGCACACCTATCATCTGCTACCTGTAGATATTTCAGTTGAATCTATAATGTCCAAAAAACGGTGGTAATCTTCCCAGTCGCTTTTTACAATTGAACCACACAAATCAAAGATTGGTTATTTGTCCTGCCCCCTTGTTTTCAGTGATATACAGTCCTTCGTTCTGAACGACTCTGACAAGATGCGAATATGACGGAATACTGATGAAAAATGGCTACAGTTGATGGAAGATTTTTCCATATTTTTGTCTAGATTTTAAATTAAATGTAAACCAACTAGAAGTTTAAAATAAGCACTTCAAAAAAGAAATCAAACCTTAAATGTTATTTCATTTCACTTAGTAATGCACTGCTGTTTCAATCTATTTGGAACAATAAAAAGGACTCTTAACCATGCATTTTCAGTTATTTCCAGATTATTTGTAAATTTGTTATTTTAAAAAAGCAGAGGTTTAGTAGGCAAGCCTGGCGTGACATCACAAAGTTTTGCTAACGTTTATAGTAATGGTCTTATTGTACGTAATCTAAAAAATCATTTCAGTTTCTAAAATGTTATAGTGCTTCCTCATTGCCTTTCCATTATGAATACTGAAGTGAATGCATAGACTCAATTGTACTGATAGCAACAGCTCCGACAACTTTATTGAACTCCACTGATAAATATGACATTAGATTCCCTTTGCCCTAGTTAATTAGCTTCAGGTTCCGCTAGTGAATCGCTAGTAGAAAAAAGTGGGCTTTTCTGAGTTAATGCACAAGTATCCCTCTCACAGATGTATAATGCTTACAACTCTGACAACCAGAGAAGAACATTGGTGGGAATACAGAAGGAAAGAAAGGGAAGCTCCTCAAACATTAGAGCCTTCGCTGATATGTGTTTGAGGTTGCGTTCTGATATTTTGGAACATTTTCACTTTCTATTCCCTATTTTTTGTTTTGTTTTGCTTTGAATTAACTGTCATTATATCTCTACCGCACAGAAGAATCACAAAACAAGATTTTGACTATTGGTAAAAAGATATGAGGTAACTGTGTAATCAGTGACCCTTGTGATGCCTAAATGTGTAATTTCCTGCTTCAGTGAGAACGAAATTCCTCAAGAGCACTTCTTAACTTTGACGAGCATTCCTGCCAGGAATAGTGTCAGTTCCAGCAGTAAAAAGTGATCTACATGTGACATTAAAGTTTGTTCAACCACAAAAAGAAAGGTCTTAAGCAGAGAATATTACATGTAACAGTTGCACTCATATAAGAGGAGAAACAGAATATAGGATCAGAGGAACCATGGGTGAAATCAGTGACTGGAAAAAGCCAGGATGTCTGAAATTTTTTAAATAATTAGATGCGTTAATCATGGCACATCTGAAGCAGAATTTTACGCGTTCAATCATTTGTAGGTTCAGATTTTTCAGTGTTTTTCAGAGAAGCTGTAGGATGATTTTTCAACCAGGAAAGACAGTATATTGACGAGAACAATTCAAGGACGTTGATGCCCGGGACATTGTTGAAGTAGAACGGGAAACGCGAAGAGATAGTTATCAATTGTTTCTTTGCTTGCAGACATTCAAGATCAGTTTACTAGTGATGGAGAAAAACAATTTAAAAATAAAAATCCAATGTAAAAAAATATCAGAATTAATAAGCAATGTGATATCACTAAAATGTTGACGTTTCCAACCCCATGAATATTTAAATTCTATTTCAGAAACTTACATTGTGCAGTTTATAGTATACTGTAATTAGAAGTGTTATCTGTGTTCTCTACTGTATTGTTTATTTTAACCTATCCTTTTATTTTTTTCCTGTAACAGAGCCTGATAAGGTGTACAATTTGACGATCAGTAATATCTCCACTAGCTCACTTTCTCTCAGCTGGACACCACCAAATGGCAACGTTGGAAGCTACAGAGTTGACGTTACTGGATCCACAGTGATGAATGTGACCACAACTTCGGCATTTGCTAATCTAACTGGACTAATACCCGGAAGCATGTATACCCTCCAAGTTGTGGCCTTGGCTGAGGACAATATGACTGAAGGAGATGCAGTGGCAGTCACGGATTCACAAGTGAGCACACCTATCATCTGCTACCTGTAGATATTTCAGTTGAATCTATAATGTCCAAAAAACGGTGGTAATCTTCCCAGTCGCTTTTTACAATTGAACCACACAAATCAAAGATTGGTTATTTGTCCTGCCCCCTTGTTTTCAGTGATATACAGTCCTTCGTTCTGAACGACTCTGACAAGATGCGAATATGACGGAATACTGATGAAAAATGGCTACAGTTGATGGAAGATTTTTCCATATTTTTGTCTAGATTTTAAATTAAATGTAAACCAACTAGAAGTTTAAAATAAGCACTTCAAAAAAGAAATCAAACCTTAAATGTTATTTCATTTCACTTAGTAATGCACTGCTGTTTCAATCTATTTGGAACAATAAAAAGGACTCTTAACCATGCATTTTCAGTTATTTCCAGATTATTTGTAAATTTGTTATTTTAAAAAAGCAGAGGTTTAGTAGGCAAGCCTGGCGTGACATCACAAAGTTTTGCTAACGTTTATAGTAATGGTCTTATTGTACGTAATCTAAAAAATCATTTCAGTTTCTAAAATGTTATAGTGCTTCCTCATTGCCTTTCCATTATGAATACTGAAGTGAATGCATAGACTCAATTGTACTGATAGCAACAGCTCCGACAACTTTATTGAACTCCACTGATAAATATGACATTAGATTCCCTTTGCCCTAGTTAATTAGCTTCAGGTTCCGCTAGTGAATCGCTAGTAGAAAAAAGTGGGCTTTTCTGAGTTAATGCACAAGTATCCCTCTCACAGATGTATAATGCTTACAACTCTGACAACCAGAGAAGAACATTGGTGGGAATACAGAAGGAAAGAAAGGGAAGCTCCTCAAACATTAGAGCCTTCGCTGATATGTGTTTGAGGTTGCGTTCTGATATTTTGGAACATTTTCACTTTCTATTCCCTATTTTTTGTTTTGTTTTGCTTTGAATTAACTGTCATTATATCTCTACCGCACAGAAGAATCACAAAACAAGATTTTGACTATTGGTAAAAAGATATGAGGTAACTGTGTAATCAGTGACCCTTGTGATGCCTAAATGTGTAATTTCCTGCTTCAGTGAGAACAAAATTCCTCAAGAGCACTTCTTAACTTTGACGAGCATTCCTGCCAGGAATAGTGTCAGTTCCAGCAGTAAAAAGTGATCTACATGTGACATTAAAGTTTGTTCAACCACAAAAAGAAAGGTCTTAAGCAGAGAATATTACATGTAACAGTTGCACTCATATAAGAGGAGAAACAGAATATAGGATCAGAGGAACCATGGGTGAAATCAGTGACTGGAAAAAGCCAGGATGTCTGAAATTTTTTAAATAATTAGATGCGTTAATCATGGCACATCTGAAGCAGAATTTTACGCGTTCAATCATTTGTAGGTTCAGATTTTTCAGTGTTTTTCAGAGAAGCTGTAGGATGATTTTTCAACCAGGAAAGACAGTATATTGACGAGAACAATTCAAGGACGTTGATGCCGGGACATTGTTGAAGTAGAACGGAAACGCAAGAGATAGTTATCAATTGTTTCTTTGCTTGCAGACATTCAAGATCAGTTTACTAGTGATGGAGAAAAACAATTTAAAAATAAAAATCCAATGTAAAAAAATATCAGAATTAATAAGCAATGTGATATCACTAAAATGTTGACGTTTCCAACCCCATGAATATTTAAATTCTATTTCAGAAACTTACATTGTGCAGTTTATAGTATACTGTAATTAGAAGTGTTATCTGTGTTCTCTACTGTATTGTTTATTTTAACCTATCCTTTTATTTTTTTCCTGTAACAGAGCCTGATAAGGTGTACAATTTGACGATCAGTAATATCTCCACTAGCTCACTTTCTCTCAGCTGGACACCACCAAATGGCAACGTTGGAAGCTACAGAGTTGACGTTACTGGATCCACAGTGATGAATGTGACCACAACTTCGGCATTTGCTAATCTAACTGGACTAATACCCGGAAGCATGTATACCCTCCAAGTTGTGGCCTTGGCTGAGGACAATATGACTGAAGGAGATGCAGTGGCAGTCACGGGATTCACAAGTGAGCACACCTATCATCTGCTACCTGTAGATATTTCAGTTGAATCTATAATGTCCAAAAAACGGTGGTAATCTTCCCAGTCGCTTTTTACAATTGAACCACACAAATCAAAGATTGGTTATTTGTCCTGCCCCCTTGTTTTCAGTGATATACAGTCCTTCGTTCTGAACGACTCTGACAAGATGCGAATATGACGGAATACTGATGAAAAATGGCTACAGTTGATGGAAGATTTTTCCATATTTTTGTCTAGATTTTAAATTAAATGTAAACCAACTAGAAGTTTAAAATAAGCACTTCAAAAAAGAAATCAAACCTTAAATGTTATTTCATTTCACTTAGTAATGCACTGCTGTTTCAATCTATTTGGAACAATAAAAAGGACTCTTAACCATGCATTTTCAGTTATTTCCAGATTATTTGTAAATTTGTTATTTTAAAAAAGCAGAGGTTTAGTAGGCAAGCCTGGCGTGACATCACAAAGTTTTGCTAACGTTTATAGTAATGGTCTTATTGTACGTAATCTAAAAAATCATTTCAGTTTCTAAAATGTTATAGTGCTTCCTCATTGCCTTTCCATTATGAATACTGAAGTGAATGCATAGACTCAATTGTACTGATAGCAACAGCTCCGACAACTTTATTGAACTCCACTGATAAATATGACATTAGATTCCCTTTGCCCTAGTTAATTAGCTTCAGGTTCCGCTAGTGAATCGCTAGTAGAAAAAAGTGGGCTTTTCTGAGTTAATGCACAAGTATCCCTCTCACAGATGTATAATGCTTACAACTCTGACAACCAGAGAAGAACATTGGTGGGAATACAGAAGGAAAGAAAGGGAAGCTCCTCAAACATTAGAGCCTTCGCTGATATGTGTTTGAGGTTGCGTTCTGATATTTTGGAACATTTTCACTTTCTATTCCCTATTTTTTGTTTTGTTTTGCTTTGAATTAACTGTCATTATATCTCTACCGCACAGAAGAATCACAAAACAAGATTTTGACTATTGGTAAAAAGATATGAGGTAACTGTGTAATCAGTGACCCTTGTGATGCCTAAATGTGTAATTTCCTGCTTCAGTGAGAACGAAATTCCTCAAGAGCACTTCTTAACTTTGACGAGCATTCCTCCCAGGAATAGTGTCAGTTCCAGCAGTAAAAGTGATCTACATATGACATAAAGTTTGTTCAACCACAAAAAGAAAGGTCTTAAGCAGAGAATATTACATGTAACAGTTGCACTCATATAAGAGGAGAAACAGAATATAGGATCAGAGGAACCATGGGTGAAATCAGTGACTGGAAAAAGCCAGGATGTCTGAAATTTTTTAAATAATTAGATGCGTTAATCATGGCACATCTGAAGCAGAATTTTACGCGTTCAATCATTTGTAGGTTCAGATTTTTCAGTGTTTTTCAGAGAAGCTGTAGGATGATTTTTCAACCAGGAAAGACAGTATATTGACGAGAACAATTCAAGGACGTTGATGCCGGGACATTTTTGAAGTAGAACGGGAAACGCGAAGAGATAGTTATCAATTGTTTCTTTGCTTGCAGACATTCAAGATCAGTTTACTAGTGATGGAGAAAAACAATTTAAAAATAAAAATCCAATGTAAAAAAATATCAGAATTAATAAGCAATGTGATATCACTAAAATGTTGACGTTTCCAACCCCATGAATATTTAAATTCTATTTCAGAAACTTACATTGTGCAGTTTATAGTATACTGTAATTAGAAGTGTTATCTGTGTTCTCTACTGTATTGTTTATTTTAACCTATCCTTTTATTTTTTTCCTGTAACAGAGCCTGATAAGGTGTACAATTTGACGATCAGTAATATCTCCACTAGCTCACTTTCTCTCAGCTGGACACCACCAAATGGCAACGTTGGAAGCTACAGAGTTGACGTTACTGGATCCACAGTGATGAATGTGACCACAACTTCGGCATTTGCTAATCTAACTGGACTAATACCCGGAAGCATGTATACCCTCCAAGTTGTGGCCTTGGCTGAGGACAATATGACTGAAGGAGATGCAGTGGCAGTCACGGGATTCACAAGTGAGCACACCTATCATCTGCTACCTGTAGATATTTCAGTTGAATCTATAATGTCCAAAAAACGGTGGTAATCTTCCCAGTCGCTTTTTACAATTGAACCACACAAATCAAAGATTGGTTATTTGTCCTGCCCCCTTGTTTTCAGTGATATACAGTCCTTCGTTCTGAACGACTCTGACAAGATGCGAATATGACGGAATACTGATGAAAAATGGCTACAGTTGATGGAAGATTTTTCCATATTTTTGTCTAGATTTTAAATTAAATGTAAACCAACTAGAAGTTTAAAATAAGCACTTCAAAAAAGAAATCAAACCTTAAATGTTATTTCATTTCACTTAGTAATGCACTGCTGTTTCAATCTATTTGGAACAATAAAAAGGACTCTTAACCATGCATTTTCAGTTATTTCCAGATTATTTGTAAATTTGTTATTTTAAAAAAGCAGAGGTTTAGTAGGCAAGCCTGGCGTGACATCACAAAGTTTTGCTAACGTTTATAGTAATGGTCTTATTGTACGTAATCTAAAAAATCATTTCAGTTTCTAAAATGTTATAGTGCTTCCTCATTGCCTTTCCATTATGAATACTGAAGTGAATGCATAGACTCAATTGTACTGATAGCAACAGCTCCGACAACTTTATTGAACTCCACTGATAAATATGACATTAGATTCCCTTTGCCCTAGTTAATTAGCTTCAGGTTCCGCTAGTGAATCGCTAGTAGAAAAAAGTGGGCTTTTCTGAGTTAATGCACAAGTATCCCTCTCACAGATGTATAATGCTTACAACTCTGACAACCAGAGAAGAACATTGGTGGGAATACAGAAGGAAAGAAAGGGAAGCTCCTCAAACATTAGAGCCTTCGCTGATATGTGTTTGAGGTTCGTTCTGATATTTTGGAACATTTTCACTTTCTATTCCCTATTTTTTGTTTTGTTTTGCTTTGAATTAACTGTCATTATATCTCTACCGCACAGAAGAATCACAAAACAAGATTTTGACTATTGGTAAAAAGATATGAGGTAACTGTGTAATCAGTGACCCCTTGTGATGCCTAAATGTGTAATTTCCCTGCTTCAGTGAGAACGAAATTCCTCAAGAGCACTTCTTAACTTTGACGAGCATTCCTCCCAGGAATAGTGTCAGTTCCAGCAGTAAAAAGTGATCTACGTATGACAATAAAGTTTGTTCAACCACAAAAAGAAAGGTCTTAAGCAGAGAATATTACATGTAACAGTTGCACTCATATAAGAGGAGAAACAGAATATAGGATCAGAGGAACCATGGGTGAAATCAGTGACTGGAAAAAGCCAGGATGTCTGAAATTTTTTAAATAATTAGATGCGTTAATCATGGCACATCTGAAGCAGAATTTTACGCGTTCAATCATTTGTAGGTTCAGATTTTTCAGTGTTTTTCAGAGAAGCTGTAGGATGATTTTTCAACCAGGAAAGACAGTATATTGACGAGAACAATTCAAGGACGTTGATGCCCGGGACATTGTTGAAGTAGAACGGGAAACGCGAAGAGATAGTTATCAATTGTTTCTTTGCTTGCAGACATTCAAGATCAGTTTACTAGTGATGGAGAAAAACAATTTAAAAATAAAAATCCAATGTAAAAAAATATCAGAATTAATAAGCAATGTGATATCACTAAAATGTTGACGTTTCCAACCCCATGAATATTTAAATTCTATTTCAGAAACTTACATTGTGCAGTTTATAGTATACTGTAATTAGAAGTGTTATCTGTGTTCTCTACTGTATTGTTTATTTTAACCTATCCTTTTATTTTTTTCCTGTAACAGAGCCTGATAAGGTGTACAATTTGACGATCAGTAATATCTCCACTAGCTCACTTTCTCTCAGCTGGACACCACCAAATGGCAACGCTTGGAAGCTACAGAGTTGACGTTACTGGATCCACAGTGATGAATGTGACCACAACTTCGGCATTTGCTAATCTAACTGGACTAATACCCGGAAGCATGTATACCCTCCAAGTTGTGGCCTTGGCTGAGGACAATATGACTGAAGGAGATGCAGTGGCAGTCACGGATTCACAAGTGAGCACACCTATCATCTGCTACCTGTAGATATTTCAGTTGAATCTATAATGTCCAAAAAACGGTGGTAATCTTCCCAGTCGCTTTTTACAATTGAACCACACAAATCAAAGATTGGTTATTTGTCCTGCCCCCTTGTTTTCAGTGATATACAGTCCTTCGTTCTGAACGACTCTGACAAGATGCGAATATGACGGAATACTGATGAAAAATGGCTACAGTTGATGGAAGATTTTTCCATATTTTTGTCTAGATTTTAAATTAAATGTAAACCAACTAGAAGTTTAAAATAAGCACTTCAAAAAAGAAATCAAACCTTAAATGTTATTTCATTTCACTTAGTAATGCACTGCTGTTTCAATCTATTTGGAACAATAAAAAGGACTCTTAACCATGCATTTTCAGTTATTTCCAGATTATTTGTAAATTTGTTATTTTAAAAAAGCAGAGGTTTAGTAGGCAAGCCTGGCGTGACATCACAAAGTTTTGCTAACGTTTATAGTAATGGTCTTATTGTACGTAATCTAAAAAATCATTTCAGTTTCTAAAATGTTATAGTGCTTCCTCATTGCCTTTCCATTATGAATACTGAAGTGAATGCATAGACTCAATTGTACTGATAGCAACAGCTCCGACAACTTTATTGAACTCCACTGATAAATATGACATTAGATTCCCTTTGCCCTAGTTAATTAGCTTCAGGTTCCGCTAGTGAATCGCTAGTAGAAAAAAGTGGGCTTTTCTGAGTTAATGCACAAGTATCCCTCTCACAGATGTATAATGCTTACAACTCTGACAACCAGAGAAGAACATTGGTGGGAATACAGAAGGAAAGAAAGGGAAGCTCCTCAAACATTAGAGCCTTCGCTGATATGTGTTTGAGGTTGCGTTCTGATATTTTGGAACATTTTCACTTTCTATTCCCTATTTTTTGTTTTGTTTTGCTTTGAATTAACTGTCATTATATCTCTACCGCACAGAAGAATCACAAAACAAGATTTTGACTATTGGTAAAAAGATATGAGGTAACTGTGTAATCAGTGACCCTTGTGATGCCTAAATGTGTAATTTCCTGCTTCAGTGAGAACGAAATTCCTCAAGAGCACTTCTTAACTTTGACGAGCATTCCTCCCAGGAATAGTGTCAGTTCCAGCAGTAAAAAGTGATCTACGTATGACATAAAGTTTGTTCAACCACAAAAAGAAAGGTCTTAAGCAGAGAATATTACATGTAACAGTTGCACTCATATAAGAGGAGAAACAGAATATAGGATCAGAGGAACCATGGGTGAAATCAGTGACTGGAAAAAGCCAGGATGTCTGAAATTTTTTAAATAATTAGATGCGTTAATCATGGCACATCTGAAGTAGAATTTTACGCGTTCAATCATTTGTAGGTTCAGATTTTTCAGTGTTTTTCAGAGAAGCTGTAGGATGATTTTTCAACCAGGAAAGACAGTATATTGACGAGAACAATTCAAGGACGTTGATGCCGGGACATTGTTGAAGTAGAACGGGAAACGCGAAGAGATAGTTATCAATTGTTTCTTTGCTTGCAGACATTCAAGATCAGTTTACTAGTGATGGAGAAAAACAATTTAAAAATAAAAATCCAATGTAAAAAAATATCAGAATTAATAAGCAATGTGATATCACTAAAATGTTGACGTTTCCAACCCCATGAATATTTAAATTCTATTTCAGAAACTTACATTGTGCAGTTTATAGTATACTGTAATTAGAAGTGTTATCTGTGTTCTCTACTGTATTGTTTATTTTAACCTATCCTTTCATTTTTTTCCTGTAACAGAGCCTGATAAGGTGTACAATTTGACGATCAGTAATATCTCCACTAGCTCACTTTCTCTCAGCTGGACACCACCAAATGGCAACGTTGGAAGCTACAGAGTTGACGTTACTGGATCCACAGTGATGAATGTGACCACAACTTCGGCATTTGCTAATCTAACTGGACTAATACCCGGAAGCATGTATACCCTCCAAGTTGTGGCCTTGGCTGAGGACAATATGACTGAAGGAGATGCAGTGGCAGTCACGGATTCACAAGTGAGCACACCTATCATCTGCTACCTGTAGATATTTCAGTTGAATCTATAATGTCCAAAAAACGGTGGTAATCTTCCCAGTCGCTTTTTACAATTGAACCACACAAATCAAAGATTGGTTATTTGTCCTGCCCCCTTGTTTTCAGTGATATACAGTCCTTCGTTCTGAACGACTCTGACAAGATGCGAATATGACGGAATACTGATGAAAAATGGCTACAGTTGATGGAAGATTTTTCCATATTTTTGTCTAGATTTTAAATTAAATGTAAACCAACTAGAAGTTTAAAATAAGCACTTCAAAAAAGAAATCAAACCTTAAATGTTATTTCATTTCACTTAGTAATGCACTGCTGTTTCAATCTATTTGGAACAATAAAAAGGACTCTTAACCATGCATTTTCAGTTATTTCCAGATTATTTGTAAATTTGTTATTTTAAAAAAGCAGAGGTTTAGTAGGCAAGCCTGGCGTGACATCACAAAGTTTTGCTAACGTTTATAGTAATGGTCTTATTGTACGTAATCTAAAAAATCATTTCAGTTTCTAAAATGTTATAGTGCTTCCTCATTGCCTTTCCATTATGAATACTGAAGTGAATGCATAGACTCAATTGTACTGATAGCAACAGCTCCGACAACTTTATTGAACTCCACTGATAAATATGACATTAGATTCCCTTTGCCCTAGTTAATTAGCTTCAGGTTCCGCTAGTGAATCGCTAGTAGAAAAAAGTGGGCTTTTCTGAGTTAATGCACAAGTATCCCTCTCACAGATGTATAATGCTTACAACTCTGACAACCAGAGAAGAACATTGGTGGGAATACAGAAGGAAAGAAAGGGAAGCTCCTCAAACATTAGAGCCTTCGCTGATATGTGTTTGAGGTTGCGTTCTGATATTTTGGAACATTTTCACTTTCTATTCCCTATTTTTTGTTTTGTTTTGCTTTGAATTAACTGTCATTATATCTCTACCGCACAGAAGAATCACAAAACAAGATTTTGACTATTGGTAAAAAGATATGAGGTAACTGTGTAATCAGTGACCCTTGTGATGCCTAAATGTGTAATTTCCTGCTTCAGTGAGAACGAAATTCCTCAAGAGCACTTCTTAACTTTGACGAGCATTCCTCCCAGGAATAGTGTCAGTTCCAGCAGTAAAAAGTGATCTACGTATGACATAAAGTTTGTTCAACCACAAAAAGAAAGGTCTTAAGCAGAGAATATTACATGTAACAGTTGCACTCATATAAGAGGAGAAACAGAATATAGGATCAGAGGAACCATGGGTGAAATCAGTGACTGGAAAAAGCCAGGATGTCTGAAATTTTTTAAATAATTAGATGCGTTAATCATGGCACATCTGAAGCAGAATTTTACGCGTTCAATCATTTGTAGGTTCAGATTTTTCAGTGTTTTTCAGAGAAGCTGTAGGATGATTTTTCAACCAGGAAAGACAGTATATTGACGAGAACAATTCAAGGACGTTGATGTCCGGGACATTGTTGAAGTAGAACGGGAAACGCGAAGAGATAGTTATCAATTGTTTCTTTGCTTGCAGACATTCAAGATCAGTTTACTAGTGATGGAGAAAAACAATTTAAAAATAAAAATCCAATGTAAAAAAATATCAGAATTAATAAGCAATGTGATATCACTAAAATGTTGACGTTTCCAACCCCATGAATATTTAAATTCTATTTCAGAAACTTACATTGTGCAGTTTATAGTATACTGTAATTAGAAGTGTTATCTGTGTTCTCTACTGTATTGTTTATTTTAACCTATCCTTTTATTTTTTTCCTGTAACAGAGCCTGATAAGGTGTACAATTTGACGATCAGTAATATCTCCACTAGCTCACTTTCTCTCAGCTGGACACCACCAAATGGCAACGTTGGAAGCTACAGAGTTGACGTTACTGGATCCACAGTGATGAATGTGACCACAACTTCGGCATTTGCTAATCTAACTGGACTAATACCCGGAAGCATGTATACCCTCCAAGTTGTGGCCTTGGCTGAGGACAATATGACTGAAGGAGATGCAGTGGCAGTCACGGATTCACAAGTGAGCACACCTATCATCTGCTACCTGTAGATATTTCAGTTGAATCTATAATGTCCAAAAAACGGTGGTAATCTTCCCAGTCGCTTTTTACAATTGAACCACACAAATCAAAGATTGGTTATTTGTCCTGCCCCCTTGTTTTCAGTGATATACAGTCCTTCGTTCTGAACGACTCTGACAAGATGCGAATATGACGGAATACTGATGAAAAATGGCTACAGTTGATGGAAGATTTTTCCATATTTTTGTCTAGATTTTAAATTAAATGTAAACCAACTAGAAGTTTAAAATAAGCACTTCAAAAAAGAAATCAAACCTTAAATGTTATTTCATTTCACTTAGTAATGCACTGCTGTTTCAATCTATTTGGAACAATAAAAAGGACTCTTAACCATGCATTTTCAGTTATTTCCAGATTATTTGTAAATTTGTTATTTTAAAAAAGCAGAGGTTTAGTAGGCAAGCCTGGCGTGACATCACAAAGTTTTGCTAACGTTTATAGTAATGGTCTTATTGTACGTAATCTAAAAAATCATTTCAGTTTCTAAAATGTTATAGTGCTTCCTCATTGCCTTTCCATTATGAATACTGAAGTGAATGCATAGACTCAATTGTACTGATAGCAACAGCTCCGACAACTTTATTGAACTCCACTGATAAATATGACATTAGATTCCCTTTGCCCTAGTTAATTAGCTTCAGGTTCCGCTAGTGAATCGCTAGTAGAAAAAAGTGGGCTTTTCTGAGTTAATGCACAAGTATCCCTCTCACAGATGTATAATGCTTACAACTCTGACAACCAGAGAAGAACATTGGTGGGAATACAGAAGGAAAGAAAGGGAAGCTCCTCAAACATTAGAGCCTTCGCTGATATGTGTTTGAGGTTGCGTTCTGATATTTTGGAACATTTTCACTTTCTATTCCCTATTTTTTGTTTTGTTTTGCTTTGAATTAACTGTCATTATATCTCTACCGCACAGAAGAAT
Organism: Polypterus senegalus; assembly: GCF_016835505.1. Classification (NCBI taxonomy): domain Eukaryota; kingdom Metazoa; phylum Chordata; class Cladistia; order Polypteriformes; family Polypteridae; genus Polypterus; species Polypterus senegalus. The sequence goes on along the minus strand of NW_024380702.1, from coordinate 23,802 downwards.
CACAAAACAAGATTTTGACTATTGGTAAAAAGATATGAGGTAACTGTGTAATCAGTGACCCTTGTGATGCCTAAATGTGTAATTTCCTGCTTCAGTGAGAACGAAATTCCTCAAGAGCACTTCTTAACTTTGACGAGCATTCCTCCCAGGAATAGTGTCAGTTCCAGCAGTAAAAGTGATCTACGTATGACAATAAAGTTTGTTCAACCACAAAAAGAAAGGTCTTAAGCAGAGAATATTACATGTAACAGTTGCACTCATATAAGAGGAGAAACAGAATATAGGATCAGAGGAACCATGGGTGAAATCAGTGACTGGAAAAAGCCAGGATGTCTGAAATTTTTTAAATAATTAGATGCGTTAATCATGGCACATCTGAAGCAGAATTTTACGCGTTCAATCATTTGTAGGTTCAGATTTTTCAGTGTTTTTCAGAGAAGCTGTAGGATGATTTTTCAACCAGGAAAGACAGTATATTGACGAGAACAATTCAAGGACGTTGATGCCCGGGACATTGTTGAAGTAGAACGGGAAACGCGAAGAGATAGTTATCAATTGTTTCTTTGCTTGCAGACATTCAAGATCAGTTTACTAGTGATGGAGAAAAACAATTTAAAAATAAAAATCCAATGTAAAAAAATATCAGAATTAATAAGCAATGTGATATCACTAAAATGTTGACGTTTCCAACCCCATGAATATTTAAATTCTATTTCAGAAACTTACATTGTGCAGTTTATAGTATACTGTAATTAGAAGTGTTATCTGTGTTCTCTACTGTATTGTTTATTTTAACCTATCCTTTTATTTTTTTCCTGTAACAGAGCCTGGTAAGGTTCACAATTTGACGATCAGTAATATCTCCACTAGCTCACTTTCTCTCAGCTGGACACCACCAAATGGCAACGCTGGAAGCTACAGAGTTGACGTTACTGGATCCACAGTGATGAATGTGACCACAACTTCGGCATTTGCTAATCTAACTGGACTAATACCCGGAAGCATGTATACCCTCCAAGTTGTGGCCTTGGCTGAGGACAATATGACTGAAGGAGATGCAGTGGCAGTCACGGATTCACAAGTGAGCACACCTATCATCTGCTACCTGTAGATATTTCAGTTGAATCTATAATGTCCAAAAAACGGTGGTAATCTTCCCAGTCGCTTTTTACAATTGAACCACACAAATCAAAGATTGGTTATTTGTCCTGCCCCCTTGTTTTCAGTGATATACAGTCCTTCGTTCTGAACGACTCTGACAAGATGCGAATATGACGGAATACTGATGAAAAATGGCTACAGTTGATGGAAGATTTTTCCATATTTTTGTCTAGATTTTAAATTAAATGTAAACCAACTAGAAGTTTAAAATAAGCACTTCAAAAAAGAAATCAAACCTTAAATGTTATTTCATTTCACTTAGTAATGCACTGCTGTTTCAATCTATTTGGAACAATAAAAAGGACTCTTAACCATGCATTTTCAGTTATTTCCAGATTATTTGTAAATTTGTTATTTTAAAAAAGCAGAGGTTTAGTAGGCAAGCCTGGCGTGACATCACAAAGTTTTGCTAACGTTTATAGTAATGGTCTTATTGTACGTAATCTAAAAAAAATCATTTCAGTTTCTAAAATGTTATAGTGCTTCCTCATTGCCTTTCCATTATGAATACTGAAGTGAATGCATAGACTCAATTGTACTGATAGCAACAGCTCCGACAACTTTATTGAACTCCACTGATAAATATGACATTAGATTCCCTTTGCCCTAGTTAATTAGCTTCAGGTTCCGCTAGTGAATCGCTAGTAGAAAAAAGTGGGCTTTTCTGAGTTAATGCACAAGTATCCCTCTCACAGATGTATAATGCTTACAACTCTGACAACCAGAGAAGAACATTGGTGGGAATACAGAAGGAAAGAAAGGGAAGCTCCTCAAACATTAGAGCCTTCGCTGATATGTGTTTGAGGTTGCGTTCTGATATTTTGGAACATTTTCACTTTCTATTCCCTATTTTTTGTTTTGTTTTGCTTTGAATTAACTGTCATTATATCTCTACCGCACAGAAGAATCACAAAACAAGATTTTGACTATTGGTAAAAAGATATGAGGTAACTGTGTAATCAGTGACCCTTGTGATGCCTAAATGTGTAATTCCCTGCTTCAGTGAGAACGAAATTCCTCAAGAGCACTTCTTAACTTTGACGAGCATTCCTCCCAGGAATAGTGTCAGTTCCAGCAGTAAAAAGTGATCTACGTATGACATTAAAGTTTGTTCAACCACAAAAAGAAAGGTCTTAAGCAGAGAATATTACATGTAACAGTTGCACTCATATAAGAGGAGAAACAGAATATAGGATCAGAGGAACCATGGGTGAAATCAGTGACTGGAAAAAGCCAGGATGTCTGAAATTTTTTAAATAATTAGATGCGTTAATCATGGCACATCTGAAGCAGAATTTTACGCGTTCAATCATTTGTAGGTTCAGATTTTTCAGTGTTTTTCAGAGAAGCTGTAGGATGATTTTTCAACCAGGAAAGACAGTATATTGACGAGAACAATTCAAGGACGTTGATGCCCGGGACATTGTTGAAGTAGAACGGGAAACGCGAAGAGATAGTTATCAATTGTTTCTTTGCTTGCAGACATTCAAGATCAGTTTACTAGTGATGGAGAAAAACAATTTAAAAATAAAAATCCAATGTAAAAAAATATCAGAATTAATAAGCAATGTGATATCACTAAAATGTTGACGTTTCCAACCCCATGAATATTTAAATTCTATTTCAGAAACTTACATTGTGCAGTTTATAGTATACTGTAATTAGAAGTGTTATCTGTGTTCTCTACTGTATTGTTTATTTTAACCTATCCTTTTATTTTTTTCCTGTAACAGAGCCTGATAAGGTGTACAATTTGACGATCAGTAATATCTCCACTAGCTCACTTTCTCTCAGCTGGACACCACCAAATGGCAACGCTTGGAAGCTACAGAGTTGACGTTACTGGATCCACAGTGATGAATGTGACCACAACTTCGGCATTTGCTAATCTAACTGGACTAATACCCGGAAGCATGTATACCCTCCAAGTTGTGGCCTTGGCTGAGGACAATATGACTGAAGGAGATGCAGTGGCAGTCACGGATTCACAATGAGCACACCTATCATCTGCTACCTGTAGATATTTCAGTTGAATCTATAATGTCCAAAAAACGGTGGTAATCTTCCCAGTCGCTTTTTACAATTGAACCACACAAATCAAAGATTGGTTATTTGTCCTGCCCCCTTGTTTTCAGTGATATACAGTCCTTCGTTCTGAACGACTCTGACAAGATGCGAATATGACGGAATACTGATGAAAAATGGCTACAGTTGATGGAAGATTTTTCCATATTTTTGTCTAGATTTTAAATTAAATGTAAACCAACTAGAAGTTTAAAATAAGCACTTCAAAAAAGAAATCAAACCTTAAATGTTATTTCATTTCACTTAGTAATGCACTGCTGTTTCAATCTATTTGGAACAATAAAAAGGACTCTTAACCATGCATTTTCAGTTATTTCCAGATTATTTGTAAATTTGTTATTTTAAAAAAGCAGAGGTTTAGTAGGCAAGCCTGGCGTGACATCACAAAGTTTTGCTAACGTTTATAGTAATGGTCTTATTGTACGTAATCTAAAAAATCATTTCAGTTTCTAAAATGTTATAGTGCTTCCTCATTGCCTTTCCATTATGAATACTGAAGTGAATGCATAGACTCAATTGTACTGATAGCAACAGCTCCGACAACTTTATTGAACTCCACTGATAAATATGACATTAGATTCCCTTTGCCCTAGTTAATTAGCTTCAGGTTCCGCTAGTGAATCGCTAGTAGAAAAAAGTGGGCTTTTCTGAGTTAATGCACAAGTATCCCTCTCACAGATGTATAATGCTTACAACTCTGACAACCAGAGAAGAACATTGGTGGGAATACAGAAGGAAAGAAAGGGAAGCTCCTCAAACATTAGAGCCTTCGCTGATATGTGTTTGAGGTTGCGTTCTGATATTTTGGAACATTTTCACTTTCTATTCCCTATTTTTTGTTTTGTTTTGCTTTGAATTAACTGTCATTATATCTCTACCGCACAGAAGAATCACAAAACAAGATTTTGACTATTGGTAAAAAGATATGAGGTAACTGTGTAATCAGTGACCCTTGTGATGCCTAAATGTGTAATTTCCTGCTTCAGTGAGAACGAAATTCCTCAAGAGCACTTCTTAACTTTGACGAGCATTCCTCCCAGGAATAGTGTCAGTTCCAGCAGTAAAAAGTGATCTACGTGACATAAAGTTTGTTCAACCACAAAAAGAAAGGTCTTAAGCAGAGAATATTACATGTAACAGTTGCACTCATATAAGAGGAGAAACAGAATATAGGATCAGAGGAACCATGGGTGAAATCAGTGACTGGAAAAAGCCAGGATGTCTGAAATTTTTTAAATAATTAGATGCGTTAATCATGGCACATCTGAAGCAGAATTTTACGCGTTCAATCATTTGTAGGTTCAGATTTTTCAGTGTTTTTCAGAGAAGCTGTAGGATGATTTTTCAACCAGGAAAGACAGTATATTGACGAGAACAATTCAAGGACGTTGATGCCGGGACATTGTTGAAGTAGAACGGGAAACGCGAAGAGATAGTTATCAATTGTTTCTTTGCTTGCAGACATTCAAGATCAGTTTACTAGTGATGGAGAAAAACAATTTAAAAATAAAAATCCAATGTAAAAAAATATCAGAATTAATAAGCAATGTGATATCACTAAAATGTTGACGTTTCCAACCCCATGAATATTTAAATTCTATTTCAGAAACTTACATTGTGCAGTTTATAGTATACTGTAATTAGAAGTGTTATCTGTGTTCTCTACTGTATTGTTTATTTTAACCTATCCTTTTATTTTTTTCCTGTAACAGAGCCTGATAAGGTGTACAATTTGACGATCAGTAATATCTCCACTAGCTCACTTTCTCTCAGCTGGACACCACCAAATGGCAACGTTGGAAGCTACAGAGTTGACGTTACTGGATCCACAGTGATGAATGTGACCACAACTTCGGCATTTGCTAATCTAACTGGACTAATACCCGGAAGCATGTATACCCTCCAAGTTGTGGCCTTGGCTGAGGACAATATGACTGAAGGAGATGCAGTGGCAGTCACGGATTCACAAGTGAGCACACCTATCATCTGCTACCTGTAGATATTTCAGTTGAATCTATAATGTCCAAAAAACGGTGGTAATCTTCCCAGTCGCTTTTTACAATTGAACCACACAAATCAAAGATTGGTTATTTGTCCTGCCCCCTTGTTTTCAGTGATATACAGTCCTTCGTTCTGAACGACTCTGACAAGATGCGAATATGACGGAATACTGATGAAAAATGGCTACAGTTGATGGAAGATTTTTCCATATTTTTGTCTAGATTTTAAATTAAATGTAAACCAACTAGAAGTTTAAAATAAGCACTTCAAAAAAGAAATCAAACCTTAAATGTTATTTCATTTCACTTAGTAATGCACTGCTGTTTCAATCTATTTGGAACAATAAAAAGGACTCTTAACCATGCATTTTCAGTTATTTCCAGATTATTTGTAAATTTGTTATTTTAAAAAAGCAGAGGTTTAGTAGGCAAGCCTGGCGTGACATCACAAAGTTTTGCTAACGTTTATAGTAATGGTCTTATTGTACGTAATCTAAAAAAAATCATTTCAGTTTCTAAAATGTTATAGTGCTTCCTCATTGCCTTTCCATTATGAATACTGAAGTGAATGCATAGACTCAATTGTACTGATAGCAACAGCTCCGACAACTTTATTGAACTCCACTGATAAATATGACATTAGATTCCCTTTGCCCTAGTTAATTAGCTTCAGGTTCCGCTAGTGAATCGCTAGTAGAAAAAAGTGGGCTTTTCTGAGTTAATGCACAAGTATCCCTCTCACAGATGTATAATGCTTACAACTCTGACAACCAGAGAAGAACATTGGTGGGAATACAGAAGGAAAGAAAGGGAAGCTCCTCAAACATTAGAGCCTTCGCTGATATGTGTTTGAGGTTGCGTTCTGATATTTTGGAACATTTTCACTTTCTATTCCCTATTTTTTGTTTTGTTTTGCTTTGAATTAACTGTCATTATATCTCTACCGCACAGAAGAATCACAAAACAAGATTTTGACTATTGGTAAAAAGATATGAGGTAACTGTGTAATCAGTGACCCTTGTGATGCCTAAATGTGTAATTTCCTGCTTCAGTGAGAACGAAATTCCTCAAGAGCACTTCTTAACTTTGACGAGCATTCCTCCCAGGAATAGTGTCAGTTCCAGCAGTAAAAAGTGATCTACGTATGACAATAAAGTTTGTTCAACCACAAAAAGAAAGGTCTTAAGCAGAGAATATTACATGTAACAGTTGCACTCATATAAGAGGAGAAACAGAATATAGGATCAGAGGAACCATGGGTGAAATCAGTGACTGGAAAAAGCCAGGATGTCTGAAATTTTTTAAATAATTAGATGCGTTAATCATGGCACATCTGAAGCAGAATTTTACGCGTTCAATCATTTGTAGGTTCAGATTTTTCAGTGTTTTTCAGAGAAGCTGTAGGATGATTTTTCAACCAGGAAAGACAGTATATTGACGAGAACAATTCAAGGACGTTGATGCCGGGACATTGTTGAAGTAGAACGGGAAACGCGAAGAGATAGTTATCAATTGTTTCTTTGCTTGCAGACATTCAAGATCAGTTTACTAGTGATGGAGAAAAACAATTTAAAAATAAAAATCCAATGTAAAAAAATATCAGAATTAATAAGCAATGTGATATCACTAAAATGTTGACGTTTCCAACCCCATGAATATTTAAATTCTATTTCAGAAACTTACATTGTGCAGTTTATAGTATACTGTAATTAGAAGTGTTATCTGTGTTCTCTACTGTATTGTTTATTTTAACCTATCCTTTTATTTTTTTCCTGTAACAGAGCCTGATAAGGTGTACAATTTGACGATCAGTAATATCTCCACTAGCTCACTTTCTCTCAGCTGGACACCACCAAATGGCAACGTTGGAAGCTACAGAGTTGACGTTACTGGATCCACAGTGATGAATGTGACCACAACTTCGGCATTTGCTAATCTAACTGGACTAATACCCGGAAGCATGTATACCCTCCAAGTTGTGGCCTTGGCTGAGGACAATATGACTGAAGGAGATGCAGTGGCAGTCACGGATTCACAAGTGAGCACACCTATCATCTGCTACCTGTAGATATTTCAGTTGAATCTATAATGTCCAAAAAACGGTGGTAATCTTCCCAGTCGCTTTTTACAATTGAACCACACAAATCAAAGATTGGTTATTTGTCCTGCCCCCTTGTTTTCAGTGATATACAGTCCTTCGTTCTGAACGACTCTGACAAGATGCGAATATGACGGAATACTGATGAAAAATGGCTACAGTTGATGGAAGATTTTTCCATATTTTTGTCTAGATTTTAAATTAAATGTAAACCAACTAGAAGTTTAAAATAAGCACTTCAAAAAAGAAATCAAACCTTAAATGTTATTTCATTTCACTTAGTAATGCACTGCTGTTTCAATCTATTTGGAACAATAAAAAGGACTCTTAACCATGCATTTTCAGTTATTTCCAGATTATTTGTAAATTTGTTATTTTAAAAAAGCAGAGGTTTAGTAGGCAAGCCTGGCGTGACATCACAAAGTTTTGCTAACGTTTATAGTAATGGTCTTATTGTACGTAATCTAAAAAATCATTTCAGTTTCTAAAATGTTATAGTGCTTCCTCATTGCCTTTCCATTATGAATACTGAAGTGAATGCATAGACTCAATTGTACTGATAGCAACAGCTCCGACAACTTTATTGAACTCCACTGATAAATATGACATTAGATTCCCTTTGCCCTAGTTAATTAGCTTCAGGTTCCGCTAGTGAATCGCTAGTAGAAAAAAGTGGGCTTTTCTGAGTTAATGCACAAGTATCCCTCTCACAGATGTATAATGCTTACAACTCTGACAACCAGAGAAGAACATTGGTGGGAATACAGAAGGAAAGAAAGGGAAGCTCGTTTGAGGTTGGTTCGTTCTGATATTTTGGAACATTTTCACTTTCTATTCCCTATTTTTGTTTTGTTTTGCTTTGAATTAACTGTCATTATATCTCTACCGACAGAAGAATCACAAAACAAGATTTTGACTATTGGTAAAAGATATGAGGTAACTGTGTAATCAGTGACCCTTGTGATGCCTAAATGTGTAATTCCCTGCTTCAGTGAGAACGAAATTCCTCAAGAGCACTTCTTAACTTTGACGAGCATTCCTCCCAGGAATAGTGTCAGTTCCAGCAGTAAAAAGTGATCTACGTGACATTAAAGTTTGTTCAACCACAAAAAGAAAGGTCTTAAGCAGAGAATATTACATGTAACAGTTGCACTCATATAAGAGGAGAAACAGAATATAGGATCAGAGGAACCATGGGTGAAATCAGTGACTGGAAAAAGCCAGGATGTCTGAAATTTTTTAAATAATTAGATGCGTTAATCATGGCACATCTGAAGCAGAATTTTACGCGTTCAATCATTTGTAGGTTCAGATTTTTCAGTGTTTTTCAGAGAAGCTGTAGGATGATTTTTCAACCAGGAAAGACAGTATATTGACGAGAACAATTCAAGGACGTTGATGCCCGGGACATTGTTGAAGTAGAACGGGAAACGCGAAGAGATAGTTATCAATTGTTTCTTTGCTTGCAGACATTCAAGATCAGTTTACTAGTGATGGAGAAAAACAATTTAAAAATAAAAATCCAATGTAAAAAAATATCAGAATTAATAAGCAATGTGATATCACTAAAATGTTGACGTTTCCAACCCCATGAATATTTAAATTCTATTTCAGAAACTTACATTGTGCAGTTTATAGTATACTGTAATTAGAAGTGTTATCTGTGTTCTCTACTGTATTGTTTATTTTAACCTATCCTTTTATTTTTTTCCTGTAACAGAGCCTGATAAGGTGTACAATTTGACGATCAGTAATATCTCCACTAGCTCACTTTCTCTCAGCTGGACACCACCAAATGGCAACGTTGGAAGCTACAGAGTTGACGTTACTGGATCCACAGTGATGAATGTGACCACAACTTCGGCATTTGCTAATCTAACTGGACTAATACCCGGAAGCATGTATACCCTCCAAGTTGTGGCCTTGGCTGAGGACAATATGACTGAAGGAGATGCAGTGGCAGTCACGGATTCACAAGTGAGCACACCTATCATCTGCTACCTGTAGATATTTCAGTTGAATCTATAATGTCCAAAAAACGGTGGTAATCTTCCCAGTCGCTTTTTACAATTGAACCACACAAATCAAAGATTGGTTATTTGTCCTGCCCCCTTGTTTTCAGTGATATACAGTCCTTCGTTCTGAACGACTCTGACAAGATGCGAATATGACGGAATACTGATGAAAAATGGCTACAGTTGATGGAAGATTTTTCCATATTTTTGTCTAGATTTTAAATTAAATGTAAACCAACTAGAAGTTTAAAATAAGCACTTCAAAAAAGAAATCAAACCTTAAATGTTATTTCATTTCACTTAGTAATGCACTGCTGTTTCAATCTATTTGGAACAATAAAAAGGACTCTTAACCATGCATTTTCAGTTATTTCCAGATTATTTGTAAATTTGTTATTTTAAAAAAGCAGAGGTTTAGTAGGCAAGCCTGGCGTGACATCACAAAGTTTTGCTAACGTTTATAGTAATGGTCTTATTGTACGTAATCTAAAAAAAATCATTTCAGTTTCTAAAATGTTATAGTGCTTCCTCATTGCCTTTCCATTATGAATACTGAAGTGAATGCATAGACTCAATTGTACTGATAGCAACAGCTCCGACAACTTTATTGAACTCCACTGATAAATATGACATTAGATTCCCTTTGCCCTAGTTAATTAGCTTCAGGTTCCGCTAGTGAATCGCTAGTAGAAAAAAGTGGGCTTTTCTGAGTTAATGCACAAGTATCCCTCTCACAGATGTATAATGCTTACAACTCTGACAACCAGAGAAGAACATTGGTGGGAATACAGAAGGAAAGAAAGGGAAGCTCCTCAAACATTAGAGCCTTCGCTGATATGTGTTTGAGGTTCCGTTCTGATATTTTGGAACATTTTCACTTTCTATTCCCTATTTTTTGTTTTGTTTTGCTTTGAATTAACTGTCATTATATCTCTACCGCACAGAAGAATCACAAAACAAGATTTTGACTATTGGTAAAAAGATATGAGGTAACTGTGTAATCAGTGACCCTTGTGATGCCTAAATGTGTAATTTCCTGCTTCAGTGAGAACGAAATTCCTCAAGAGCACTTCTTAACTTTGACGAGCATTCCTCCCAGGAATAGTGTCAGTTCCAGCAGTAAAAAGTGATCTACGTATGACAATAAAGTTTGTTCAACCACAAAAAGAAAGGTCTTAAGCAGAGAATATTACATGTAACAGTTGCACTCATATAAGAGGAGAAACAGAATATAGGATCAGAGGAACCATGGGTGAAATCAGTGACTGGAAAAAGCCAGGATGTCTGAAATTTTTTAAATAATTAGATGCGTTAATCATGGCACATCTGAAGCAGAATTTTACGCGTTCAATCATTTGTAGGTTCAGATTTTTCAGTGTTTTTCAGAGAAGCTGTAGGATGATTTTTCAACCAGGAAAGACAGTATATTGACGAGAACAATTCAAGGACGTTGATGCCCGGGACATTGTTGAAGTAGAACGGGAAACGCAAGAGATAGTTATCAATTGTTTCTTTGCTTGCAGACATTCAAGATCAGTTTACTAGTGATGGAGAAAAACAATTTAAAAATAAAAATCCAATGTAAAAAAATATCAGAATTAATAAGCAATGTGATATCACTAAAATGTTGACGTTTCCAACCCCATGAATATTTAAATTCTATTTCAGAAACTTACATTGTGCAGTTTATAGTATACTGTAATTAGAAGTGTTATCTGTGTTCTCTACTGTATTGTTTATTTTAACCTATCCTTTTATTTTTTTCCTGTAACAGAGCCTGATAAGGTGTACAATTTGACGATCAGTAATATCTCCACTAGCTCACTTTCTCTCAGCTGGACACCACCAAATGGCAACGTTGGAAGCTACAGAGTTGACGTTACTGGATCCACAGTGATGAATGTGACCACAACTTCGGCATTTGCTAATCTAACTGGACTAATACCGGAAGCATGTATACCCTCCAAGTTGTGGCCTTGGCTGAGGACAATATGACTGAAGGAGATGCAGTGGCAGTCACGGGATTCACAAGTGAGCACACCTATCATCTGCTACCTGTAGATATTTCAGTTGAATCTATAATGTCCAAAAAACGGTGGTAATCTTCCCAGTCGCTTTTTACAATTGAACCACACAAATCAAAGATTGGTTATTTGTCCTGCCCCCTTGTTTTCAGTGATATACAGTCCTTCGTTCTGAACGACTCTGACAAGATGCGAATATGACGGAATACTGATGAAAAATGGCTACAGTTGATGGAAGATTTTTCCATATTTTTGTCTAGATTTTAAATTAAATGTAAACCAACTAGAAGTTTAAAATAAGCACTTCAAAAAAGAAATCAAACCTTAAATGTTATTTCATTTCACTTAGTAATGCACTGCTGTTTCAATCTATTTGGAACAATAAAAAGGACTCTTAACCATGCATTTTCAGTTATTTCCAGATTATTTGTAAATTTGTTATTTTAAAAAAGCAGAGGTTTAGTAGGCAAGCCTGGCGTGACATCACAAAGTTTTGCTAACGTTTATAGTAATGGTCTTATTGTACGTAATCTAAAAAATCATTTCAGTTTCTAAAATGTTATAGTGCTTCCTCATTGCCTTTCCATTATGAATACTGAAGTGAATGCATAGACTCAATTGTACTGATAGCAACAGCTCCGACAACTTTATTGAACTCCACTGATAAATATGACATTAGATTCCCTTTGCCCTAGTTAATTAGCTTCAGGTTCCGCTAGTGAATCGCTAGTAGAAAAAAGTGGGCTTTTCTGAGTTAATGCACAAGTATCCCTCTCACAGATGTATAATGCTTACAACTCTGACAACCAGAGAAGAACATTGGTGGGAATACAGAAGGAAAGAAAGGGAAGCTCCTCAAACATTAGAGCCTTCGCTGATATGTGTTTGAGGTTCGTTCTGATATTTTGGAACATTTTCACTTTCTATTCCCTATTTTTTGTTTTGTTTTGCTTTGAATTAACTGTCATTATATCTCTACCGCACAGAAGAATCACAAAACAAGATTTTGACTATTGGTAAAAAGATATGAGGTAACTGTGTAATCAGTGACCCTTGTGATGCCTAAATGTGTAATTTCCTGCTTCAGTGAGAACGAAATTCCTCAAGAGCACTTCTTAACTTTGACGAGCATTCCTCCCAGGAATAGTGTCAGTTCCAGCAGTAAAAGTGATCTACGTATGACATTAAAGTTTGTTCAACCACAAAAAGAAAGGTCTTAAGCAGAGAATATTACATGTAACAGTTGCACTCATATAAGAGGAGAAACAGAATATAGGATCAGAGGAACCATGGGTGAAATCAGTGACTGGAAAAAGCCAGGATGTCTGAAATTTTTTAAATAATTAGATGCGTTAATCATGGCACATCTGAAGCAGAATTTTACGCGTTCAATCATTTGTAGGTTCAGATTTTTCAGTGTTTTTCAGAGAAGCTGTAGGATGATTTTTCAACCAGGAAAGACAGTATATTGACGAGAACAATTCAAGGACGTTGATGCCGGGACATTGTTGAAGTAGAACGGGAAACGCGAAGAGATAGTTATCAATTGTTTCTTTGCTTGCAGACATTCAAGATCAGTTTACTAGTGATGGAGAAAAACAATTTAAAAATAAAAATCCAATGTAAAAAAATATCAGAATTAATAAGCAATGTGATATCACTAAAATGTTGACGTTTCCAACCCCATGAATATTTAAATTCTATTTCAGAAACTTACATTGTGCAGTTTATAGTATACTGTAATTAGAAGTGTTATCTGTGTTCTCTACTGTATTGTTTATTTTAACCTATCCTTTTATTTTTTTCCTGTAACAGAGCCTGATAAGGTGTACAATTTGACGATCAGTAATATCTCCACTAGCTCACTTTCTCTCAGCTGGACACCACCAAATGGCAACGCTGGAAGCTACAGAGTTGACGTTACTGGATCCACAGTGATGAATGTGACCACATCTTCAGCATTTGCTAATCTAACTGGACTAATACCCGGAAGCATGTATACCCTCCAAGTTGTGGCCTTGGCTGAGGACAATATGACTGAAGGAGATGCAGTGGCAGTCACGGATTCACAAGTGAGCACACCTATCATCTGCTACCTGTAGATATTTCAGTTGAATCTATAATGTCCAAAAAACGGTGGTAATCTTCCCAGTCGCTTTTTACAATTGAACCACACAAATCAAAGATTGGTTATTTGTCCTGCCCCCTTGTTTTCAGTGATATACAGTCCTTCGTTCTGAACGACTCTGACAAGATGCGAATATGACGGAATACTGATGAAAAATGGCTACAGTTGATGGAAGATTTTTCCATATTTTTGTCTAGATTTTAAATTAAATGTAAACCAACTAGAAGTTTAAAATAAGCACTTCAAAAAAGAAATCAAACCTTAAATGTTATTTCATTTCACTTAGTAATGCACTGCTGTTTCAATCTATTTGGAACAATAAAAAGGACTCTTAACCATGCATTTTCAGTTATTTCCAGATTATTTGTAAATTTGTTATTTTAAAAAAGCAGAGGTTTAGTAGGCAAGCCTGGCGTGACATCACAAAGTTTTGCTAACGTTTATAGTAATGGTCTTATTGTACGTAATCTAAAAAAAATCATTTCAGTTTCTAAAATGTTATAGTGCTTCCTCATTGCCTTTCCATTATGAATACTGAAGTGAATGCATAGACTCAATTGTACTGATAGCAACAGCTCCGACAACTTTATTGAACTCCACTGATAAATATGACATTAGATTCCCTTTGCCCTAGTTAATTAGCTTCAGGTTCCGCTAGTGAATCGCTAGTAGAAAAAAGTGGGCTTTTCTGAGTTAATGCACAAGTATCCCTCTCACAGATGTATAATGCTTACAACTCTGACAACCAGAGAAGAACATTGGTGGGAATACAGAAGGAAAGAAAGGGAAGCTCCTCAAACATTAGAGCCTTCGCTGATATGTGTTTGAGGTTCCGTTCTGATATTTTGGAACATTTTCACTTTCTATTCCCTATTTTTTGTTTTGTTTTGCTTTGAATTAACTGTCATTATATCTCTACCGCACAGAAGAATCACAAAACAAGATTTTGACTATTGGTAAAAAGATATGAGGTAACTGTGTAATCAGTGACCCTTGTGATGCCTAAATGTGTAATTTCCTGCTTCAGTGAGAACGAAATTCCTCAAGAGCACTTCTTAACTTTGACGAGCATTCCTCCCAGGAATAGTGTCAGTTCCAGCAGTAAAAGTGATCTACGTATGACATTAAAGTTTGTTCAACCACAAAAAGAAAGGTCTTAAGCAGAGAATATTACATGTAACAGTTGCACTCATATAAGAGGAGAAACAGAATATAGGATCAGAGGAACCATGGGTGAAATCAGTGACTGGAAAAAGCCAGGATGTCTGAAATTTTTTAAATAATTAGATGCGTTAATCATGGCACATCTGAAGCAGAATTTTACGCGTTCAATCATTTGTAGGTTCAGATTTTTCAGTGTTTTTCAGAGAAGCTGTAGGATGATTTTTCAACCAGGAAAGACAGTATATTGACGAGAACAATTCAAGGACGTTGATGCCGGGACATTGTTGAAGTAGAACGGAAACGCAAGAGATAGTTATCAATTGTTTCTTTGCTTGCAGACATTCAAGATCAGTTTACTAGTGATGGAGAAAAACAATTTAAAAATAAAAATCCAATGTAAAAAAATATCAGAATTAATAAGCAATGTGATATCACTAAAATGTTGACGTTTCCAACCCCATGAATATTTAAATTCTATTTCAGAAACTTACATTGTGCAGTTTATAGTATACTGTAATTAGAAGTGTTATCTGTGTTCTCTACTGTATTGTTTATTTTAACCTATCCTTTTATTTTTTTCCTGTAACAGAGCCTGATAAGGTGTACAATTTGACGATCAGTAATATCTCCACTAGCTCACTTTCTCTCAGCTGGACACCACCAAATGGCAACGTTGGAAGCTACAGAGTTGACGTTACTGGATCCACAGTGATGAATGTGACCACAACTTCGGCATTTGCTAATCTAACTGGACTAATACCCGGAAGCATGTATACCCTCCAAGTTGTGGCCTTGGCTGAGGACAATATGACTGAAGGAGATGCAGTGGCAGTCACGGATTCACAAGTGAGCACACCTATCATCTGCTACCTGTAGATATTTCAGTTGAATCTATAATGTCCAAAAAACGGTGGTAATCTTCCCAGTCGCTTTTTACAATTGAACCACACAAATCAAAGATTGGTTATTTGTCCTGCCCCCTTGTTTTCAGTGATATACAGTCCTTCGTTCTGAACGACTCTGACAAGATGCGAATATGACGGAATACTGATGAAAAATGGCTACAGTTGATGGAAGATTTTTCCATATTTTTGTCTAGATTTTAAATTAAATGTAAACCAACTAGAAGTTTAAAATAAGCACTTCAAAAAAGAAATCAAACCTTAAATGTTATTTCATTTCACTTAGTAATGCACTGCTGTTTCAATCTATTTGGAACAATAAAAAGGACTCTTAACCATGCATTTTCAGTTATTTCCAGATTATTTGTAAATTTGTTATTTTAAAAAAGCAGAGGTTTAGTAGGCAAGCCTGGCGTGACATCACAAAGTTTTGCTAACGTTTATAGTAATGGTCTTATTGTACGTAATCTAAAAAAAATCATTTCAGTTTCTAAAATGTTATAGTGCTTCCTCATTGCCTTTCCATTATGAATACTGAAGTGAATGCATAGACTCAATTGTACTGATAGCAACAGCTCCGACAACTTTATTGAACTCCACTGATAAATATGACATTAGATTCCCTTTGCCCTAGTTAATTAGCTTCAGGTTCCGCTAGTGAATCGCTAGTAGAAAAAAGTGGGCTTTTCTGAGTTAATGCACAAGTATCCCTCTCACAGATGTATAATGCTTACAACTCTGACAACCAGAGAAGAACATTGGTGGGAATACAGAAGGAAAGAAAGGGAAGCTCCTCAAACATTAGAGCCTTCGCTGATATGTGTTTGAGGTTCCGTTCTGATATTTTGGAACATTTTCACTTTCTATTCCCTATTTTTTGTTTTGTTTTGCTTTGAATTAACTGTCATTATATCTCTACCGCACAGAAGAATCACAAAACAAGATTTTGACTATTGGTAAAAAGATATGAGGTAACTGTGTAATCAGTGAACCTTGTGATGCCTAAATGTGTAATTTCCTGCTTCAGTGAGAACGAAATTCCTCAAGAGCACTTCTTAACTTTGACGAGCATTCCTCCCAGGAATAGTGTCAGTTCCAGCAGTAAAAGTGATCTACGTATGACATTAAAGTTTGTTCAACCACAAAAAGAAAGGTCTTAAGCAGAGAATATTACATGTAACAGTTGCACTCATATAAGAGGAGAAACAGAATATAGGATCAGAGGAACCATGGGTGAAATCAGTGACTGGAAAAAGCCAGGATGTCTGAAATTTTTTAAATAATTAGATGCGTTAATCATGGCACATCTGAAGCAGAATTTTACGCGTTCAATCATTTGTAGGTTCAGATTTTTCAGTGTTTTTCAGAGAAGCTGTAGGATGATTTTTCAACCAGGAAAGACAGTATATTGACGAGAACAATTCAAGGACGTTGATGCCCGGGACATTGTTGAAGTAGAACGGGAAACGCGAAGAGATAGTTATCAATTGTTTCTTTGCTTGCAGACATTCAAGATCAGTTTACTAGTGATGGAGAAAAACAATTTAAAAATAAAAATCCAATGTAAAAAAATATCAGAATTAATAAGCAATGTGATATCACTAAAATGTTGACGTTTCCAACCCCATGAATATTTAAATTCTATTTCAGAAACTTACATTGTGCAGTTTATAGTATACTGTAATTAGAAGTGTTATCTGTGTTCTCTACTGTATTGTTTATTTTAACCTATCCTTTTATTTTTTTCCTGTAACAGAGCCTGATAAGGTGTACAATTTGACGATCAGTAATATCTCCACTAGCTCACTTTCTCTCAGCTGGACACCACCAAATGGCAACGCTTGGAAGCTACAGAGTTGACGTTACTGGATCCACAGTGATGAATGTGACCACAACTTCGGCATTTGCTAATCTAACTGGACTAATACCCGGAAGCATGTATACCCTCCAAGTTGTGGCCTTGGCTGAGGACAATATGACTGAAGGAGATGCAGTGGCAGTCACGGGATTCACAAGTGAGCACACCTATCATCTGCTACCTGTAGATATTTCAGTTGAATCTATAATGTCCAAAAAACGGTGGTAATCTTCCCAGTCGCTTTTTACAATTGAACCACACAAATCAAAGATTGGTTATTTGTCCTGCCCCCTTGTTTTCAGTGATATACAGTCCTTCGTTCTGAACGACTCTGACAAGATGCGAATATGACGGAATACTGATGAAAAATGGCTACAGTTGATGGAAGATTTTTCCATATTTTTGTCTAGATTTTAAATTAAATGTAAACCAACTAGAAGTTTAAAATAAGCACTTCAAAAAAGAAATCAAACCTTAAATGTTATTTCATTTCACTTAGTAATGCACTGCTGTTTCAATCTATTTGGAACAATAAAAAGGACTCTTAACCATGCATTTTCAGTTATTTCCAGATTATTTGTAAATTTGTTATTTTAAAAAAGCAGAGGTTTAGTAGGCAAGCCTGGCGTGACATCACAAAGTTTTGCTAACGTTTATAGTAATGGTCTTATTGTACGTAATCTAAAAAAAATCATTTCAGTTTCTAAAATGTTATAGTGCTTCCTCATTGCCTTTCCATTATGAATACTGAAGTGAATGCATAGACTCAATTGTACTGATAGCAACAGCTCCGACAACTTTATTGAACTCCACTGATAAATATGACATTAGATTCCCTTTGCCCTAGTTAATTAGCTTCAGGTTCCGCTAGTGAATCGCTAGTAGAAAAAAGTGGGCTTTTCTGAGTTAATGCACAAGTATCCCTCTCACAGATGTATAATGCTTACAACTCTGACAACCAGAGAAGAACATTGGTGGGAATACAGAAGGAAAGAAAGGGAAGCTCCTCAAACATTAGAGCCTTCGCTGATATGTGTTTGAGGTTCCGTTCTGATATTTTGGAACATTTTCACTTTCTATTCCCTATTTTTTGTTTTGTTTTGCTTTGAATTAACTGTCATTATATCTCTACCGCACAGAAGAATCACAAAACAAGATTTTGACTATTGGTAAAAAGATATGAGGTAACTGTGTAATCAGTGACCCCTTGTGATGCCTAAATGTGTAATTTCCTGCTTCAGTGAGAACGAAATTCCTCAAGAGCACTTCTTAACTTTGACGAGCATTCCTCCCAGGAATAGTGTCAGTTCCAGCAGTAAAAGTGATCTACGTATGACATTAAAGTTTGTTCAACCACAAAAAGAAAGGTCTTAAGCAGAGAATATTACATGTAACAGTTGCACTCATATAAGAGGAGAAACAGAATATAGGATCAGAGGAACCATGGGTGAAATCAGTGACTGGAAAAAGCCAGGATGTCTGAAATTTTTTAAATAATTAGATGCGTTAATCATGGCACATCTGAAGCAGAATTTTACGCGTTCAATCATTTGTAGGTTCAGATTTTTCAGTGTTTTTCAGAGAAGCTGTAGGATGATTTTTCAACCAGGAAAGACAGTATATTGACGAGAACAATTCAAGGACGTTGATGCCCGGACATTGTTGAAGTAGAACGGAAACGAAGAGATAGTTATCAATTGTTTCTTTGCTTGCAGACATTCAAGATCAGTTTACTAGTGATGGAGAAAAACAATTTAAAAATAAAAATCCAATGTAAAAAAATATCAGAATTAATAAGCAATGTGATATCACTAAAATGTTGACGTTTCCAACCCCATGAATATTTAAATTCTATTTCAGAAACTTACATTGTGCAGTTTATAGTATACTGTAATTAGAAGTGTTATCTGTGTTCTCTACTGTATTGTTTATTTTAACCTATCCTTTTATTTTTTTCCTGTAACAGAGCCTGATAAGGTGTACAATTTGACGATCAGTAATATCTCCACTAGCTCACTTTCTCTCAGCTGGACACCACCAAATGGCAACGCTGGAAGCTACAGAGTTGACGTTACTGGATCCACAGTGATGAATGTGACCACATCTTCGCATTTGCTAATCTAACTGGACTAATACCGGAAGCATGTATACCCTCCAAGTTGTGGCCTTGGCTGAGGACAATATGACTGAAGGAGATGCAGTGGCAGTCACGGATTCACAAGTGAGCACACCTATCATCTGCTACCTGTAGATATTTCAGTTGAATCTATAATGTCCAAAAAACGGTGGTAATCTTCCCAGTCGCTTTTTACAATTGAACCACACAAATCAAAGATTGGTTATTTGTCCTGCCCCCTTGTTTTCAGTGATATACAGTCCTTCGTTCTGAACGACTCTGACAAGATGCGAATATGACGGAATACTGATGAAAAATGGCTACAGTTGATGGAAGATTTTTCCATATTTTTGTCTAGATTTTAAATTAAATGTAAACCAACTAGAAGTTTAAAATAAGCACTTCAAAAAAGAAATCAAACCTTAAATGTTATTTCATTTCACTTAGTAATGCACTGCTGTTTCAATCTATTTGGAACAATAAAAAGGACTCTTAACCATGCATTTTCAGTTATTTCCAGATTATTTGTAAATTTGTTATTTTAAAAAAGCAGAGGTTTAGTAGGCAAGCCTGGCGTGACATCACAAAGTTTTGCTAACGTTTATAGTAATGGTCTTATTGTATGTAATCTAAAAAATCATTTCAGTTTCTAAAATGTTATAGTGCTTCCTCATTGCCTTTCCATTATGAATACTGAAGTGAATGCATAGACTCAATTGTACTGATAGCAACAGCTCCGACAACTTTATTGAACTCCACTGATAAATATGACATTAGATTCCCTTTGCCCTAGTTAATTAGCTTCAGGTTCCGCTAGTGAATCGCTAGTAGAAAAAAGTGGGCTTTTCTGAGTTAATGCACAAGTATCCCTCTCACAGATGTATAATGCTTACAACTCTGACAACCAGAGAAGAACATTGGTGGGAATACAGAAGGAAAGAAAGGGAAGCTCCTCAAACATTAGAGCCTTCGCTGATATGTGTTTGAGGTTCCGTTCTGATATTTTGGAACATTTTCACTTTCTATTCCCTATTTTTTGTTTTGTTTTGCTTTGAATTAACTGTCATTATATCTCTACCGCACAGAAGAATCACAAAACAAGATTTTGACTATTGGTAAAAAGATATGAGGTAACTGTGTAATCAGTGACCCCTTGTGATGCCTAAATGTGTAATTTCCTGCTTCAGTGAGAACGAAATTCCTCAAGAGCACTTCTTAACTTTGACGAGCATTCCTCCCAGGAATAGTGTCAGTTCCAGCAGTAAAAGTGATCTACGTATGACATTAAAGTTTGTTCAACCACAAAAAGAAAGGTCTTAAGCAGAGAATATTACATGTAACAGTTGCACTCATATAAGAGGAGAAACAGAATATAGGATCAGAGGAACCATGGGTGAAATCAGTGACTGGAAAAAGCCAGGATGTCTGAAATTTTTTAAATAATTAGATGCGTTAATCATGGCACATCTGAAGCAGAATTTTACGCGCTCAATCATTTGTAGGTTCAGATTTTTCAGTGTTTTTCAGAGAAGCTGTAGGATGATTTTTCAACCAGGAAAGACAGTATATTGACGAGAACAATTCAAGGACGTTGATGCCCGGACATTGTTGAAGTAGAACGGGAAACGCGAAGAGATAGTTATCAATTGTTTCTTTGCTTGCAGACATTCAAGATCAGTTTACTAGTGATGGAGAAAAACAATTTAAAAATAAAAATCCAATGTAAAAAAATATCAGAATTAATAAGCAATGTGATATCACTAAAATGTTGACGTTTCCAACCCCATGAATATTTAAATTCTATTTCAGAAACTTACATTGTGCAGTTTATAGTATACTGTAATTAGAAGTGTTATCTGTGTTCTCTACTGTATTGTTTATTTTAACCTATCCTTTCATTTTTTCCCTGTAACAGAGCCTGGTAAGGTTCACAATTTGACGATCAGTAATATCTCCACTAGCTCACTTTCTCTCAGCTGGACACCACCAAATGGCAACGCTTGGAAGCTACAGAGTTGACGTTACTGGATCCACAGTGATGAATGTGACCACAACTTCGGCATTTGCTAATCTAACTGGACTAATACCCGGAAGCATGTATACCCTCCAAGTTGTGGCCTTGGCTGAGGACAATATGACTGAAGGAGATGCAGTGGCAGTCACGGATTCACAAGTGAGCACACCTATCATCTGCTACCTGTAGATTTTTCAGTTGAATCTATAATGTCCAAAAAACGGTGGTAATCTTCCCAGTCGCTTTTTACAATTGAACCACACAAATCAAAGATTGGTTATTTGTCCTGCCCCCTTGTTTTCAGTGATATACAGTCCTTCTTTCTGAACGACTCTGTCATGATGCGAATATGACGGAATACTGATGAAAAATGGCTACAGTTGATGGAAGATTTTTCCATATTTTTGTCTAGATTTTAAATTAAATGTAAACCAACTAGAAGTTTAAAATAAGCACTTCAAAAAAGAAATCAAACCTTAAATGTTATTTCATTTCACTTAGTAATGCACTGCTGTTTCAATCTATTTGGAACAATAAAAAGGACTCTTAACCATGCATTTTCAGTTATTTCCAGATTATTTGTAAATTTGTTATTTTAAAAAAGCAGAGGTTTAGTAGGCAAGCCTGGCGTGACATCACAAAGTTTTGCTAACGTTTATAGTAATGGTCTTATTGTATGTAATCTAAAAAATCATTTCAGTTTCTAAAATGTTATAGTGCTTCCTCATTGCCTTTCCATTATGAATACTGAAGTGAATGCATAGACTCAATTGTACTGATAGCAACAGCTCCGACAACTTTATTGAACTCCACTGATAAATATGACATTAGATTCCCTTTGCCCTAGTTAATTAGCTTCAGGTTCCGCTAGTGAATCGCTAGTAGAAAAAAGTGGGCTTTTCTGAGTTAATGCACAAGTATCCCTCTCACAGATGTATAATGCTTACAACTCTGACAACCAGAGAAGAACATTGGTGGGAATACAGAAGGAAAGAAAGGGAAGCTCCTCAAACATTAGAGCCTTCGCTGATATGTGTTTGAGGTTCCGTTCTGATATTTTGGAACATTTTCACTTTCTATTCCCTATTTTTTGTTTTGTTTTGCTTTGAATTAACTGTCATTATATCTCTACCGCACAGAAGAATCACAAAACAAGATTTTGACTATTGGTAAAAAGATATGAGGTAACTGTGTAATCAGTGACCCCTTGTGATGCCTAAATGTGTAATTTCCTGCTTCAGTGAGAACGAAATTCCTCAAGAGCACTTCTTAACTTTGACGAGCATTCCTCCCAGGAATAGTGTCAGTTCCAGCAGTAAAAGTGATCTACGTATGACATTAAAGTTTGTTCAACCACAAAAAGAAAGGTCTTAAGCAGAGAATATTACATGTAACAGTTGCACTCATATAAGAGGAGAAACAGAATATAGGATCAGAGGAACCATGGGTGAAATCAGTGACTGGAAAAAGCCAGGATGTCTGAAATTTTTTAAATAATTAGATGCGTTAATCATGGCACATCTGAAGCAGAATTTTACGCGTTCAATCATTTGTAGGTTCAGATTTTTCAGTGTTTTTCAGAGAAGCTGTAGGATGATTTTTCAACCAGGAAAGACTGTATATTGCCGAAAAAAGTTGAAGGACGTTGATGTCCGGGACATTGTTGAAGTAGAACGGGAAACGCTTAGAGATAATTATCAATTGTTTCTTTGCTTGCAGACATTCAAGATCAGTTTACTAGTGATGGAGAAAAACAATTTAAAAATAAAAATCCAGTGTAAAAAAATATCAGAATTAATAAGCAATGTGATATCACTAAAATGTTGACGTTTCCCACCCCATAATTATTTAAATTCTATTTCAGAAACTTACATTGTGCAGTTTATAGTATACTGTAATTAGAAGTGTTATCTGTGTTCTCTACTGTATTGTTTATTTTAACCTATCCTTTTATTTTTTTCCTGTAACAGAGCCTGATAAGGTGTACAATTTGACGATCAGTAATATCTCCACTAGCTCACTTTCTCTCAGCTGGACACCACCAAATGGCAACGTTGGAAGCTACAGAGTTGACGTTACTGGATCCACAGTGATGAATGTGACCACAACTTCGGCATTTGCTAATCTAACTGGACTAATACCCGGAAGCATGTATACCCTCCAAGTTGTGGCCTTGGCTGAGGACAATATGACTGAAGGAGATGCAGTGGCAGTCACGGATTCACAAGTGAGCACAC